>NW_006920880.1:797893-846226 GCF_000417875.1 Pseudozyma flocculosa PF-1
TGCTGCGCCTGGTCGAGCTGCGGCGATCCGAGCTGCGGCGCTCCCCAGCCCTCGCCGCGCTGCTTCTGCTTCCGCGACGACCTGGTCTGCGGCAGCGGCGGCGAGAGCATCTTGCCCAGCAGGCGGCCGCTGTTGGTCGGCGTGATGTTGCCGCCGTCGGATCCGGCATCGCCGTTGACGCCGACGGCGCCGGCGTCAGCGTCTGGAAGCATCTGGGTCGAGCTCGTGTCGCCCGTATCGAGAGCCGAGCCGGCAGCCTCCTCGAGCGGGTGCGGCGCCGCAATAATGGGCTGCTCGTCGTCGGCGTGCATCACCGAGCTGCCGCGGCGCGAGCGCTGGCTGCCTTCGGCGTCGAGCGCCTCGCCGTTCTCGTCGACCATGCGCAGCCTCGGCATCGTGTCGTCGCCGACGGGCCTGCCGGGCGCCAGCCCGACCGACTCCCAGTGCTTGATCGACTTGTCCGCCCACGCCTCGAGCACCGGCCACGCCTTGTACTCGCCCGCCAGGCGGAATCCGGCGACGCCTTCGCCCGTCCGGTCGCCTCCGCCGCGGCTGGCGCCGCCTCCGGCGCCCCCAGCAAAGTAGCTCTCGTAGCCGATGGCGTCCTCCTCGTCGTCGCTGCCGGACGACGGCTCGTCGAGGCTCCACAGCTCGCCGCTCTCGAGCTCCTCGGCGAGGCTCTGGAGGAAGCGTCCCCAGCCGCCCTCGCCCTCACCGCGCCACGCGACGACCTTGGTGTCAAAGTCGCGCCCAAAGATGATGACCTGGCCAGGCGCGCCGCCGCCCGAGGGATGCGGGGCGAGGTCGACGCCGATGTAGTTGCCGGCGCGGTCGGTGATGAGCGGGATCCAGCCGCGGCAAGAGTACTCGGCGCGGACCCACTTGTGCGGGCAGCTCGACATCTTGGCGCGGACGTGCGGGTTGGAGCCCGTCTCGGGGTCCTCGTCGACGGCGCGCCAGAAGCGCCACTCTTCGGCAATCTCCTCGACGCTGAGGAGCGGCAGCCCGAAAAACAGGCCGTCCTGGCACGACTGGTTCGACTCGAGCTCCTGGCCGTCGTAGCAGAGGTACGACTCGCGCACGGCAGCGGGCAGCGCGAAGCCAATCGTCATCTCGAGCTCGTCGAGCGCCTCCTCGGTGGCGGGCCAGTTGAGCGTGTCGGCGATTTCTTCATAGTGATCGTCGCACCACGCGCGGATCCGGTTCCAGGTGTGACGCAGCGGCGGGTAGGCGGTCGAGGGGATCATGACGCCCGTGGCCGAACGCGCCGCGCTGGCGCCACCGCCACCGCCGCCGATGCCGCTGCGGGCAGAGCGGCCATTGACCGGCGGGACCAGCGTCGACGAAGAGGCGGACGGGTGGAGGTTGGTAAAGTCGCCGACAGAGGTGGTCGAGAACGACGAGGGGCTCTGCGCCGCCATCTGGTACGGCGACGTCGACCGGGGCGGCGGGTACTGGCCGGCACCGGGCGAAAGGACCGTGGGCGAGTCCTGGCTGTAGGCGCCGTTATAGGGCTGCGACCAGGCGTTGGTGTTGAGCGAGGCCGGTGGACCGCGTCTCGACGACGATGGCAGGCCGCTGCCGAACGTCGACGTCTTTCTCTGGCCGCCAAACGGGCTCTGGTTTTGCGCGCCGCCAAAGAACGACGAGATCTGGGTGAAAATCGAAGGCCCAGGCATCTTGTCCGCGGGTCTCTGCTGTTGAAGGAAGGACGCCAGGGACGAAGGGCAGTTCGAGGTCAGGCTCTGCGGTCGTGGTGGCAGTAGGGTGGTCGTCTGATGGGCCGTGACGACGACAGGTCTGAGGGTCGTAGCAGGCCGACGAGCCCTTGCTTGGAAGGGCGAGCGCCCTCCGCCCTCGTCCTCCTCGGTCGACGAATCGGACAGAAGCGGTCGAGCTGTTTGCGTGGACTCACCTTCGCCAGCATCAATCCGGTCCGCTCAGCGTGCGAACGGACAAGCAACGAATCCCGAGTCGGAAGGTGATACGAGGTGGGTGATGGGACGGGTGGTGTCGCCTGGCGCACGGGCCTCGAGGCACGATAAAAGCGTAGGGGCTAGCGGTGGATCCGTGCCCGGGCGGAGGGGTGAGCTGGGCCTCGAGCTGTGCCTTTGCCGGGAGCTGAGGTCAGGTCGTGGTCAGGCCGCAGCAAGATCGATGTGGGTTGGTACCAGAAGAAGCGAGCTGCTGCGCGAAGGACCGTTGTACCGATCGATCGAAGGACAGCGGGAGATAGCTCGAGTGCGTCGAGACAGAGTGGCCCAGCAGTAGAAGAGGCGTGCGTGCTGCCCGAGCTGCAGGACCGAAGCAAGGGGGAGGCCTGCAAAAGGTACGTGGCCGATGGTTGAAAGCGGAAATGGGACAAGAAGCAGCAGGTGGCGGCCAGATGGCGGAAGAAGTCGACTGGGTCGGTCGGTTGAGGAGGGCCAGACGGGAACGGTCGCTGTTGGCAGCAGTCACGGCCCAAGGAGAGTGGTCGCTGGTCTGCTTGCCCCTGGGAGAGGGGGAGCGAGAATCAAAGTGGGTGCGAGAGTCGATGAGGAGGCTACTGGTGGGCGTTGGGCCTCGAGCAGGTCTTGGTACGGGCCGATCTGGCGCGAGGACGTGTTGCCGTCGTCTGCTGCCTGCAAGCGGCTCGAGCTGCTAGTCGATCCTGTGGATGCTGGGATGCGGCAAAATAGCCGGGAGGAGACCGGAGCGATAGGTGCGGCGTGTGAGGATAGAAAGGCGGCCGAAGGTTGCGGCGAGGTGCCAGTCGAGTCGGCGAAGAAAGCAAAGAGATGGAGCGGCCAAGAGGATACCCAAGGACGGGGACGGCGACGGCGACGGTGACGGGGACAAAGGAGCAGCCGCCCACGGCAGAGTGTTGGTCGATGGATGGGTTGGCAGGAAAAGGCAAAGAGCGACAGAGTGTCGGCGGTGGTAGCGTGCGATGGTGGTGCGACGGCAAGCGGCTGTCGGTGTCGGCGGCGGCGGGGATGGTGGCCAGCAGCAGAGGCGTCGGTCGTGGTGATCTCTGGCTAGGGAGAAGAAGCAAGAGCAGCAGAGAGGCAGGTGTGACAGAGGCGAGGCCCAACACTTGAGTACTCACGACTGGCAGCGACAGAGGCAGGCCAGGGGCAGAGGCGCGGTGAGGTGCGGTGCAGTGCGGCGAGCTGAGGTGCGTGCGTTGGTGTGTTGCGCCGCCCGGCCTGCCGCTGCTGATGCTGCTGCTGCTGCTGCGTGCCGTTGAGCGGGCGGGCGGGCGCGCGAGCGAGCGAGCAGGCGGCCTGCCTGCTGGCCTCTGGCGGGTTTTTTTCAGCGGGCTGGCTCACGTACGGCTGCGCTGGGGCCGCCGCGACGCCGATCCACAGCCAGCCAGCCAGCCAGCCAGCCAGCCAACCAGCCAGGCGGGCGGGTGAGGGAAAAAAAGATCCGCACTCGCCTGCCTGTCTGCCTGCCTGTCTGGCTGCCTGCCTCGCTCTCTGGCGCCTGCTGGGCGTGCGGCCGTTACGCAGGGCTGCACCTGGCCGCCTGCCTGCCCGCCTGGCTTCAGCCTCCGCTCGGTCACAGCCAGCCAGCCGCCGTCACACAGGCCAGCCCGGCCCAGCCCAGCAGAAGAGAGACGCCGGCCTGCTGGGCGTGCCGGCGCCAGGACGAGGTCCGAGGGAGGCTTTTCCTCGAGGGCGTACCTACGTCGATCTGTGGCTGCGCGCCCGCGGACCACCGTTCCCCTCCGTTGCAGGCAGGCAAGTCCCTGAGGGGTCGGCCAGCCAGCGCACAGAGGAACGAGGTGGCGCCTGCTTCTCTTTCTCTCTCTCTGCTGCCGCTGTGCTGCGCAGGCGCTCGTTGATTGATGCCGCCGCCGCCGCCGCCGCCGCTGCCGCTGCTGCTGTACGTCGTCGTCGTCGTCGTCGAACAACCTTGCTTGGTCGTCGCCGCAGCCGCCGATGCAGACGGCCAGCCAGCCAGCCAGCCAGCCAGCCAGCCAGCCAGCAAGGAGACCCGTACGGCGGCATCCCGGCGGTCGAATCTGTTTGCCAGGAGGGCTAGCCAGCCTGGTGCCGGCAGAGCAGGCTAGCGTGCGTCGCTCGAGGCTCGGCGACCGAAAGACCTGCTGCTGGCCTGGCCGACCGACAGGCGCAACGGACCCTTGCTGGCTTGCCTCGTCGCTCCTCCAGCCCGCTCGCTTGGGCTGGCTGGCAGGCCTGGCCTGGCCCGCCCAACGCCCCCACCTCCCGATCCAGTTCCGACCAACCTCCCGATCCAGTTCCGACCCACCTCCCGATCCAGTTCCGAGTTCCGAGCAACCCTCAGGTTGCCAGAGAGCGCGGCATCGGAAAACGGCGACGCCCCGCTAGGCCAGGCGAGGCCACGCCCGTCCTGGCGGGCCACAGATGCAGGCGCCAACTCGACCTGACCTGGCCTGGCCTCTACCACACCAACTGCGGCAGCCGCAGAGGTAAGTCGAGAGCAGACGTCGCCTCCTGGCAGCAAGCAAGCAAGCAAGCAAGCATATGCATCATGATTCTTTAGTCGATATCCGGAGAGGCGAGTCAGAGGCGAAAGGGAGAAGGCGAAGCACGGGGAGAATACATCAGGAGGAACAGAGGCCCAGCATCTACTTTTCCGAGCCGGCCGCCTCGAGCTTGTCGTCGTCCGACGCGCTCGCGCTCTCCGACGCTCTGGCGACCGCGGACGGGGAGGATCCGGCAGCAGCAACAGGCGCGACGTGGAACTGGTCGACGGCGGTCGAGGCAAACTTGCGCGCCGAGACGCGGTTCTCGAACAGGACGTCGAGCTCGCCCGTGTTGCGGTGGCGCGTCTCGGGCAGGCGCAGGTAGCAGTAGACAAACATGACGGTGCAGCTGCCCAGCCAGAAGAAGCCCGACTTGGCGCCCCAGTTCCACTGGTCGGCGGCGATCATGCGCGGCTGGATCGTGTTGGTGACCAGGCCCGTCAGGTTGTACGACGTGCGCGCCAGCACCACCGTCTTGGCGCGCAGCCGGCTCGACGACAGCTCGGCCACCAGCGCGTAGCAGACGGGTCCGATGCTCACGTTGTAAGAAAGGTTCAGGACTACCATCATGGCGCCGATGGCCAGCGAGGCTGACTTGGAGCTGCTCACGCCGAGGCCGCCGATGACGAGGCACGTCAAGCCCATGATGACGACGCCAAAGAGGTAGAGCGACCGGCGGCCGAAGCGCGACATGAGGAACCACGAGACGATGGTGCCGACGACGTACATCGAGTTCATGCCCAGGTTGAAGTTGAACGAGTTGGTCTCGCTCAGCCCGGCCTTTTGCAGGAACAGGACCGCAAACGAGATGAGGGGCGAACCGGACAGGTACTGGATCGCAAAAACGACGCAGGCCACCTCGGTGCGGCGCCGGTTGGTGCCGCGGAAGCAGTCGAGGAGCGTGGCGCCGGCCGTCTCGGCCTCCTCGAGTGCAGTCGTGTAACGGATGAGGGCGAGCTCCTCGTTGATCCTCGCCTCGGACCGCTGGTCGGCGTTGGTCAGGCGCCGGATCGAGTGCTTGGCCTCGTCGTAGCGCGCTTTGCGCACCAGCCACCAGGGCGACTCGGGCGCCAGAAACGCGCCAACAAAGAGGGGCACCGGCCAGATCCACTGGAGCGCGAAGGGCAGCTTGTAGGCCAACTTGCCGTGGATGTCGAGCGTGGCGCGCGTCACGCCCGACGAGAGGAGGATGCCGACGCCCCAGCACATGTTGACGTACGTCGTGAGGAAGGGCCGCAGCGCCATCGGGCAGATCTCGGACGCGTACGCCGTCGTCAGCGTCTGAAAGATGCCCCACGGGATCCCGCACAGCACCTCGCCCAGCGACAGGATGGGCAGGCTCGGCGAGAAGAACGTGGCAAAGATGCACGCCGCCATCATGGCCATGGCCGCCATGTAGGTGCGCCGGTAGCCGAATCGGTCCGAGGCCCAGCTGTTGATGGCGAGCCCGATGATCTCGCCGCAGACGGCAGAGTTGGTCAACCCCGTCTGCCACGCCGACGACAGCGCGTAGCCCCCCTTGCCGTCGGGCTTCCCGTAGCGCTGCAGGAACTGCGACTGCAATGACCACCGGCGTCGTCACACGGCGTCCGGTAGGAAATCGGGGGCCCCCCCGTGCGTGTCAGCAGCCATCTTGGACGATGCAGCGGAGGCGGCCGAGTCGTGAAGGATCGCCTCGCCTCACCTGTCCGAAAAACGAACTTATAACGATAAGATCAAAGCCCTCCATGATGAGTGCCGTCGAGAGTAGCTGGGAAGGGCAGGGAAGGTATTCAAAGGGCGTGCATGGCAAACTCAGCCCCGACCGACGTCAAACGTCCGCGCGTGCCGCAGCTGGCGCCGAGATCAGGAACTTACCGCCGACCACGCCGCCGCCGTGCTGTGCCTGCGCAGTGCCTGTCGGATCGTGAGCTTGTGCGCATCGTCGTCGGCCTTGGCGGCGAGCTGCGCTGTGTGCTTGTGGTCCCCGTCGAGCCGGGCGGCCAGGTTCTTTTCCTCTGCCGTGACCAGCGCGGTGGGTTGGGCCGATCCGAGTTCAGATACGTGTTCCATTGCGTTGATCAGGAGTGTTTCTCGAGCGATCGCCTGACGGCCAACGGGAAGCTGGGAGGGGAGGATGGCTAGGTCGCGACTGCTTCGTGGGAGGGGGTTAAAGGGAAACGTGGGTCTGAGCAGGAAATCTGCATGCAGCACGACCTCATCGGCCTTATATCGCATCGGATACTCTGTCACTCTGATGCCAGGCAGCCAGCGGGTCCGCAACGAGCTTGCATGCTGCTTCTCCAAAAGCGACAGAGGACGGAGTCGCCATGGCGCGCTGCACGATCCCCATGGGGACCCCACAAGGGGCCGGCCCCGCGTGGGTCGTTGTGACCATTTGCGGGACGGCAACCCGGACACAAAGACGACCTCAAACTGCAGACTGAAGGAGGAATCGCGGCCGGTCTGATCGAGGGAGAAGGGGTACGAGATGCCGGTCTCGTCTGGCGCCGGTACCTCGCCGTGGCGCTGATGTGCACCATCCTTTGTTTGGGAGAGGGAGACGGACCGGCGACTCTGATAGCTGTCTATGCCGTGGCACGGACCTGACATCCGTAGGCAGCGCGGGTTCACAACGGCTGGGCTGTACCTGAGCCTCTATGATGCACGTCGATGCGCGAGTATGCCGACGAGAATGCCGACACTGCTTTCTATGAGGAGCTGAGTCGATGCCGGATCATAGCGAGGGCCAAAGGACGATCGAAGGCCTTCTTTGAGAATCAAAGGAGCTGGAAAGACGGGGGCTTCCGGACGCGAGGCCAAGCACGGACACCCCCACATCGAGCCGATGAAGCTGCGCACAAACGAGGCGGGGCCCCAATGCTGCACCGGAGTCAGATCTGACCGTGGTCAGATGGTGGCGACGGCACTTTTGGCGCCTGTGTATAGTAGCTCAGTCAGGGCTGTCGGCCCGAAAGATTGCATGGCGTCGACACGGATGCAGGTCTCCGGTCTCGGCTTGGACCGCCGGCTTTTGTCTCTTTTATTTTTTCTGGGTGTCGGTGTCCAGCGTGTGCGGTCATCCGGCCACGCATCAAGCGAGTGGGGGAGCCGTATCGTGCCTTTTCGTCGGGCATCAAAGAGGACAGGCAGGTGGGCTTCATCCGTGGCCCGACACCGGGGATGGGATCCGCCGCGCCGTCGAAAGACCCCGTTGTCGCTGTGGCGCCTTGGACGCAGACACGCTCGCTGGCCCTGCCGTTGTCCACAGGCTAGTTGCTGGCCTTCGGGCTAGTCAGGAGGCTGCACTTCAGCCATGCTGTATGAGATGAAGAGGCACGGATGTAGACGGTATCTGCTTGCCCCGCGTTGCAAGGGAGTGCGACAGCGCCCCTGCGCGGCTCATTGTCACTGCCGGCATTCTCCTGCCTTTGGTCGATGGCCGTGGCACCCCAGATTGCCTCGTTCCCTTGTCCGCTCCAACAGAAGCTACAAACGACTCGTCTCTCCACTAGACTGGATGGTTCACGAGCGAGAGAACGAGAGAACGACAGGGCACGACTGTGACCGGCGACGTGTACGGTTTGTTCGCGCGCTGTTTCCCCACACGGCCAGGGAACGAAGTCAACGCTCTGTAGACATGGGAAAGCGGCTCTCGAACCAGCTCGACTGGAGGCAGGTCGAAATCGTCCAGCTGCATCTTGGTCGACCACCATCGATGCCGTCCAAGCCCAAGCCAGACTCTTGCACCATACCGGCTTCGGCTTTCTATCCATGTCGCTCCGAGTTCTATACGATCTTTCCAGCGGACCAGCAGCGTAGGCTGCTTGACGCAAGGCGACAAGATTGCCGGTCGCAGCAGGACCAGGACGGGATACTGGCCTCTCGGACGATCATTCGCTGTGGCAGTCAAGGCCTCGTGCCACCATCGAGCGGCCAGTCCACGGTTCCTCACGGTCTCGAAGCATCGCACGCCTCGATACAAAAGCGCGCTCCGAGCCTTGCCATCAGCCTATCGTCCTGGAAATCACCCTTCTGCACACCTTCCTGCTTCCTATCGACCCCGCCTCTGACCCCCCGACCTGACTTTGCGCTCCTCGGCTCATCATGCGTTCCAGCTTCCTTCAAGTTCTTGCGGCCTTGCTTGCTGCTGCACCTGCGATGCAGGCGCTTGGCCAGAGCAGCCTGGGCGGGCAAGGCTATGTCGACCTCTCCGTCAAGGGTGCTGCACCCAAGCACCTGTGAGCACAGAATCCTTCCGGTTCAGCGCGCTTCCCGAACCCGCGCTGATTCGAGTGTCTGCTCCCATGCCACGCTTCCAATACCAATTGATAGCGGAGCTGGTATCCTTTACGGCGTGTGAGTCCCATCAAGCCTTCTCAGACACCCTCTGTGGCAAGATCGAGTGCTGATCTGCAACGCCCTCCCCCCTTCCTTCTTGTGACCCTCGCCAGGCCGAACGACGCTGCCTACACGCCCGACAAGGCCCCCGTACTTCCCTCCGACCTGTTCAACGGCGCCGGCATCAACGTTGTGCGAGCCGGCGGTGCTCAGATCAAGGCCTACCCTGGCTTCGTGTCGAGTCTCGAGGGCTACAAGGGCCGGTTCAACTCGACGCTCCAGAACTACCGGTACGCGCGCGCCCACGGTGCCCAGTTTGTGCTGCTGCCCCACGACCTCTGGGGCGCCGACAGCTTCAACGCTGCCGCCAAAGTCTACCCCTGCGACAACGGCAACTGCGACCTGTACGGCAAGTTTCTCGACCAGCTGATTTCGGACCTCAAGTCCAACGACATGCTCTTTGGCATGCACATCGACATCTGGAACGAGCCCGACATCCAAGGCTTCTGGCCGCGCAGCCAGGACCAGTGGATCCAGCAGTACAACTACGCCTACCGCAAGTACCGTGCCGCGCTGGGCCCGCAGGTGCTTCTCCAGGGCCCGACGACGTCGTCGCAGCCCAACAGCGGCAACGTCTGGTGGCAGAAGTTTGGTGCCAACATCAAGGCCAACCCGGACGTGCAGCCGGACATCTACTCGTTCCACCAGCTGCAGGGGCGCAAGGCAGCCAACTGCGGCAACGACCCCGTCGTCTCGGTCCAGGGCCTGGAGGACGTCAAGAAGGCCCACGGCCTGCCCGATAGGCCGGTGCAGATCAACGAGTATGCCGGGAGCGACGAGCAGACGCCCGCCTACAGCGCCTGGTTCCTCGAGCGCTTCGAGCGGTCGGGCGCCTGGGGCCAGCGCGCCAACTGGGGCATGTGGCACGGCCTGCACAACGACATGGCCAAGCTGGTCGGTGGCGCTGACCAGGGAGCGTTCTACAAGCTGGGAGACTGGCACGTCTACCACTACTACACCCAAGTCCAGAGGGGCGTCGTGGCGCGGGCCGGTGCGACGGGTTCGAACTGCTACGACCTCTATGCGACCCAGGAGCCGGACAGCGGCCTGATCCACATCCTCGCCGGCACGCGCGGCCAGACGGGCGCGTACCCGGTCGTCGTCAGCTCCCTCGGCTCCGTCGCGGCGTTCAAGGGCAAGACGTCGCTCCGCGTGCTCGTCAACGAGATCCCGTACAACGGCGGCGGGCGCGTCGACGGACCCGTCACCGTCTCGCACGCCGACGTCGCCGTAGTCGACGACAAGCTCACCGTCAACCTCGACATGAAGCTCGACAGCGCCTACACCATCGACATCTCGGTCCCGCCCGCCGCCGCTGCCCGTTGAAGCCTTCGCCTTGCCAAGGAGTGAAGGATGGACGAAGAGTGGAACAGCGGACGCCCTTTGCGAGGGCTCCGGAGCGTCCTGATCTGCCTCGAGTCGAAAGAGGATGCCACGGCTGGCCGAGACGAGAGCGGCGGTAGCATAGCGTAGCGACCATCCTCGCATTTCCTCGCCTTTTCCAGTCTCTTACGATTTCAATACACGACTGCACAACACGAATCGGCATCTCTTCTTTTCCGTAAGGTCTTCGCGTGCGCGTTAGAATGGCATCGGTCCGAGCCTGCCTTGCTGAAGCACAGAGAGCGAGCGAGCGAGCCTGCGCGACCTCTGCCAGCCTATCTCTGCTGATTGCAGTCGATACGACGCGGAACGAGGTGCTCGAGAGCAGAATTGCAAGGTTCATGGTCGAGGCTGTTCCAGTTACGCGTGCGCGCCATGGCATGCTCTTGTCGTTGTCTTCGAACGATAAAAGGGGACGAAATGTCGGTACCTGCAGTCCTGGGCGCAGAGCGAAGCGACGGCAAATGGCCTTCTTCTGCCCCTAGCCTATTCTTCTGGTGCATGAGCCCCTGTTCGGCTGTTGTGAGGAGCCCGACCGCATCATGGACAAAGACCAGGCAGGGAAGGTCGAGAACAGCTACATACATAGCCCACGCCACGGAGCAACCGCGAAGGCACGGGAGATTGCCGAGAGATGATCGCCGAGCGGCCTCGCCGGGTGGCAGCATCAGCACGCCTATACGACGACGGCGACGTACACCTCTCGAGAAGCGCGTCGGACAGATGCTGGGCTCACGGCGACCGGCGACGAGCGAGGTCCCAACGGGGTCGAACGGGTCGGTGCCACCTCGGTCTGCTCTACCTCGCCTGGTCCTCTTTGCCACCAGATTGCCGTGCCGCGCTTGCCCGCCAACGACGGCGAACAAAGCGTTGCACCCCCTGCAGGGCCTTGTGCCAATTTGTGTGGGGTACATACATATGTATACATGTGGGTCGAGAAGAAACGGGCATCGTCCCCTCGACTCCGGCAGTCAAAAGGCGAAGAGGGAGCAGGTCAACTGTACGTCCAGCGGCGGCACAGCGGCTCCGTATCCAGGTACATATGTAGGCCGACCTGGATGGCCGATAGCGTGAGTGTACATACAGTAGGACCGCAGCGACCAGCCCGGCCCGGCTCGGATGGCTGAGTGTGGGGCAAACAATGACGCGGTATCGGCACCGCGACCGGCGTCTCTTTGTGCGTGCGTTTGGGAGTGTGCGACGCCGCACTCCCGAAGGCTCTATTGTTGACGGCACCTCAACGCGTGACCTCGCTGCCGCAGTCCTCGCCATGTATGTGGGTGGCGGCGGTGGTGGTGGCCGCGGTTCAGGACAACTGAAGAAGCGTGGCGTGCCCTTTTGCGGCTTCAGCCGTGCTGCTCGCAGAGACAAGCGTGTGGGGTCGTCACGGCCGCCTCCAGACGGCCCGACCGTTCGTCGAGCTACCGAGCTGGCAACTTGGCCCCGTCCCCTCTCCCCCACGACCACGATTGTCTAGTTGCCGGCACCCACTTGCATCGCGTGCAGACTCTGTCGCCTGCTCTGCTCGGGCAGTCAGAGGATCATAGCGGGTCACGGCTGGGCCGCGCCGGAGGCAGGTCCATGCTCCAGCGGCGACGACGGATGCGCTCCTTATAGGAGCGCTCTTGCTCGCAATTTAGGTCCCCCCTTTCCCACTTCCCATCCCAACACATCCTCAAGCTGCCAGGACATCCCTCCTTCCAGACGTCTTCTCAACGCGCAGCCCGACTTCCTCTCGCCCGATCGCCTTCTGACTGTACGATGCTCTTCGAACAAGACGGAAAGCTCGTCTACCGCTACGGCGGCGAGACGGTCGTCGTCGAGGCGTGGCACGACAATGCGCTCCGCGTGCGCTCCACCATGTACCCCAAGCTGCCGGACGAGGACTGGGCGCTGAGCCAGCCGCGTCCCGCGCATGCCGCCGCGCCCGTCGTCCGCGTCGACGGCGCCGCGGGCAGCAAGGCCGGCGGTACGATCACCAACGGCAAGATCAAGGCCACCGTCTCGGCGAGCGGAAAGCTCATCGTCACCGACGCGCGCACAGGCAAGGTGCTGCTGGAGGAGTACCAGCGTCGGCGCGACGACCCGACGGACCCCAAGGCCAGCGCCATCCTGGTCGACGCGCGCGAGTTTGCGCCCATCGCCGGCGGCGACTTTGCCGTGACGGCGCGCTTCGAGTCGCAGGACGTCGATGAGCGCATCTACGGCATGGGCCAGTACCAGCAGCCCAACCTGGACCTCAAGGGGTGCGACCTCGAGCTGGCGCAGCGCAACTCGCAGGCCAGCGTGCCCTTTGCCCTCTCGAGCCGCGGCTACGGCTTCCTCTGGAACAGCCCCTCGGTCGGGCGCGCCGTCTTTGGGCGCAACGTCATGTCGTTCGAGTCGCGCAGCTCGCGCGCCCTCGACTACTGGGTCGTCGCCGGAGACTCGCCGCGCGACATCGCACAGGCCTACGCCGCCGCCACGGGCACCGTCCCCATGATGCCCGAGTACGGACTCGGCTTCTGGCAGTGCAAGCTGCGCTACCAGACGCAGCAAGAGCTGCTGGAGGTGGCGCGCAAGCACCGCGGCCTCGGGCTGCCCATGGACGTTATCGTCGTCGACTTTTTCCACTGGCCGACGCAGGGCGACTGGCGGTTCGACCCGACCTACTTCCCGGACCCCAAGGCCATGGTCGACGAGCTGCGGGAGATGGGCGTCGAGCTCATGGTGAGCATCTGGCCCACGATCGACGTGCGCTCCGAGAGCTACGCCGAGATGCGCGAGCGCGGCCTGCTGGTGCGCGCCGAGCGCGGCATCGCGACGCAGCTCGACTTTTGCGGCCAGACGCAGATGGCCGATTTCACGTCGCCCGAGGCGCGGCGGTACGTGTGGGCCAAGTGCAAGCGCAACTACGCCGACCTGGGCGTCAAGGTCTTCTGGCTCGACGAGGCCGAGCCCGAGTACGCCGTCTACTCGTTTGACAACTACCGCTACCACGACGGCCCGCTGCTGGCCGTGGGCAACCGGTACCCGGTGTGCTACTCGCAGGCGTTTTACGAGGGCCAGCAGGCCGAGGGGCAGCGCGACGTCGTCAACCTGGTGCGGTGCGCCTGGGCGGGCTCGCAGCGGTACGGCTCGCTGGTCTGGAGTGGAGACATTGCCTCCTCGTGGGGCAGCTTCCGCAACCAGCTGGCGGCGGGGCTCAACATGGGCATGGCGGGCATCCCGTGGTGGACGACCGACGCCGGTGGCTTCCACGGCGGCGATCCCAACGACGAGGGGTTCCGGGAGCTGCTGGTGCGCTGGTTCCAGTGGGCGGCCTTCTGCCCCGTGATGCGGCTGCACGGCGACCGGGAGCCAAAGCAGCCGCAGTACGGCACGACGGGCGGCGCCGAGTGCCTCAGCGGCGCGCCCAACGAGGTGTGGAGCTACGGCGAGGCCAACTTTGTCATCCTCAAAAAGTACCTCTTGATCCGCGAGGCGCTGCGCGACTATACGCGCGAGCTCATGAGGCAGGCGCACGAGAGGGGCTGGCCGGTGATGCGCACCTGCTTCTTTGAGTTCCCGGACGACGCCGAGGCGTGGAAGGTCGAGGACGCGTACATGTACGGCCACCGCTTCCTCGTCGCGCCCATCCTCGAGGCGGGACAGACCAAGCGTCGCGTCTACCTCCCGGCGGGCGCCAGGTGGAAGCGCTTCCGAGGCGGTGCGGCCCAGAGCGAGGCCGAGGATGGCGGCGAGGCCTGGCACGGAGGAGAGACGGTCGAGGTCGACGCGCCCATCGACGACATGCCCGTGTTTGAGCGGCTGCCGTAGACTAGGTCGGGGGAGCCGGTAGCCGTAGTCTGGCCCTGTAGTGCAACGACCTCTTGATGACGATGGTGGGGGTGATGGTCCTGATGGCAGACGGCAGGCGGCAGTCGAGCGACGGCAGAGAGCTGGTGGCTGTGCATCGCGGTTCGGGCCGTGGTCCGAGAGACACGCCACCAGCAGCAGCTAGCCTGGCCAGTCAAGCCTCGGAGGGTTGCCAGACCCTTGGCTCGCACTCAACACACTCTGGCCCTCAGTCTGGCTGGCCTCACTGGCCTCGGCCTGGCCTGCCAGTTTTTGCGCGCGCGGGCCATGGGTCGGGTCGCCCCGCTTGGCTCAAATTCATCACTGACCTCGCTCTCCGCTCTCTCCGCTCTCCCCGCCCCGCTTGTGACAGCCATGGCGTGGCTCGCCTCCTCCATCTTGCACCTACCTAACTACTCTGCGTACTGCAGCCAGGCCTGCTCTCGCCGCCATCACCACATTCAGCGCCACCACTACTCCTACTCAATGCTCCATCGCCTCGCCTCGCCTCGCCCGGCCCCGCCGCTTTGACTGTGCCTCGCCAACCCGCGCCCCTTCAGGGATGACGGCCGCCCCGCCCGCCCAAACCTGCGCCCTGGTGGACGTTCCACGGCACTCGCCCGCTCGTCACCCACCGCATCCTCGCAATCGCTGAGCCCGCCCGCCCGCCGCCCGCACATGGCTCCCAAGCTCACCCGCATCTCAAAGGCCTGCCGCGCTTGCTCCACCAAGCGCAAACGCTGCGATGGCCTCTCGCCAGCGTGCACCCCCTGCACCCTCGCAAACGTCCACTGCGAGTACGTAGACACCGGAAGGCGTCGGGGAAGGCCACCAAACAAGCGCGACCGCGACCGCCATGGCGATCTCCCGCCCCAAGCCCAAGCTTTGGGCCCCTCGCGCTCCACGGCCGACCTTGTTGCTGGCGTGCACCGCGGCCGATGCTGGAACCCCGCGGCGTCGGACTCGGCGCCTGTCCAGCCTAGCCCTCGCACGCCGTCGAGCTTCCCAAGGCCTACGCACCTGGACCCCGCTGCTGCCGCCGCGCCGCACCTCGAGCGCAGCCTCAGCGTCTTCGCAACCGGCCAAGCCACGCCCGCGCCGCGCAACCTGCCCTCGCACATCGATGCCTGGCACGACGACCACCGCCTCCGACTGCCTCCCCTCACGGCCCACAGCGGCATCGGCTTCCCAGATGCATATGCATTCGGCCGCACCTTCCCCTCCCGGTCGGACCGGCTGCGGCGGGCGCAGGCCATCGACCACGACGCCACCGACCCGCACGACGCCCCCGACCGGCAGGCACCCACCGCACACAACTTCCACCGCTTCGGCACCGACCTCGAGCGCCTGCCATCGACCGTCGTCCGCTTCCTCTTTGACGTCTACTGGCGCCACTCGCACGGACACTGGCCCTTGCTCTACAAGCCCGACGTGGTGCGCATCCCCGACGCCCGCCTTTCGACCGAGATCCGCGAGCCCCTCTTCAGCGCCATCATCTGCACCTCGGCCTCGATCGCCGCAGACTCGCCCGCCGCCCACCGCTACGTCGAGGCCATCGCCGACGCCGCCGTACAGCGTACCATGCAGGCGCTCAGCAGACCCAGCCTCGACGTCTTTCAGGCGCTCCTGCTCCACGTCGTCCGCGTCTTTGGCACCGGCGACGCCCGCCAGGCTTCGCTGCTCCTCGGATACGCCATCCAGCTCTGCACCAACCTCGGCCTGCACCGCCCGCGCCAGAGCACCGTTGCGCGGATGAGCGTCGGCGAGTACCAGGCGCAGCTGCGCTCGCTCTGGTCGTGCTACTGCCTCGACAAGGTCATCTCGGTCGAGATGCGCCGGCCGCCCTCGTTCCGCTTCGACACCATCGCCGCCGAGCTCACGTCCGAGTGCGAGCCGGACGAGTTTGAGGTCGTCTACGAGGCCTCGCCCGTCGTCGAGGGCGGCGATCCGGCAAAGGTGCTTGGCCGCCTGCATGCCCTCTCGCTGCTCAACCTCACCACCCGCATCCTCCACATGCTCGAAAAGGCGCTGCTAAAGTGGGACCATGGCGTCGTCGACGACCACGACGACGAGGTGCTCCTGCTCCAGCGGCAGCAGTCGCACCTGCCGCTCACCTGGGAGCAGAGCCTCGACATTGACCGAGAGCTCCAGGAGCTCGTCCACCGCTGGCCCCAGCACCTCCGCATCGGCCCCAACAGCTCGGCCGCCGTGCCCAACGTGTCCTGCCTTCTCATCGAGGTCTACATTGCCAAGATCCTCAACTTTCGGCCCTTTGTGCTGTGGAACGAAGACCTCGCCGCGGCGTCGGCATCGTCGTCGTCGTCGGCAGCCGCAGCGATGGCGACTTCGTCCGTGGCCCCGGATGGCGATGGGCCACCCGGCACGGCGGCGGCGGCAGTAGCGACAACGTCGAACCAACACGCGTCGACGGCCGCCTCGATCTGTCTCGCCTCGGCGCTGTCGGTCGTCCAGCTGTTTGGTGGCATCTCGCGCTCTGGCCTGCGCTTCATCGCGAGCAACAACATCTACTCGATCTTCACCGCCGCGTCCATCCTGATCCCCTACACTGCGGCCGACTCGGCCTCGCTCTCGCGCCAGTGCCGAGCCGCCGTGTGGAGTTGCCTCTGCTGGCTCGACGAGATCTCGGCCACTTCGCGGCTGGCCAAGAGGCGCAGGGACTCGCTCGAGACGGCAGCCAGGCGCCTCGGGTGGGTGCCCAGCCCGCCGTCGGGCGAAGACGCGGAGGCGAATGGAGCAGGTCCGCCGCAGCAGCACCCGCAACAGCGGTATCCGGCCCAGCAGCAACCGCCGCAGCAAGGACGTGCCACTACTGCGACCGAGTGCGATGGCAACCCCGGCAGGGACACGCAGGGCCTGTCGGCGGCGCCGGCACGGCTGCAGGAGGGGCTCGATCCGGCAGGCGGCCTGGCGGAACCGCACATGGCTCCTACCGAGGGACCACCGGCGATGGCGTCAGCGACGCTGCCAGCAGTCATGGACCAGACCGACACGACGGCGGATCTGGACGATCCGAGCCTGTGGATGGCCGACCTGGCCGAACAGTGGTGCATGCTGGGCAGCGAGCCGCCGCCGCTGCCGCCGCTGGCCTCGTCCGACGACCTCTACCTCGATCCGAGCGTGCAGGCGCTCATCAGGCAGTCGATCTTTGGCGACGGAGCCAGTTGAAGTCGACAGGCGCTCTCGGCGCGCCCGGAGCAGAGTGGCAGGAATATCATGACAATGTCCCGAGTTGACCGCCGCAGGCGCTGGCCCGACGCGCGCACTCTATTCTACTCTACTCTACTCTACTCTGCTCTACTCTGCTCTACTCTGCTCCACTCTGGTCTACTCTGCTCTACTCTGCTCTACTCTACATGGTGACAGTGATGCGGTCGCGCAGCCTGGCCGTCATCCGGGCGAGCATGACTGCCAGGCCGCGGTCGGCGTCGACGCCAAAGCGGCCGATTGTGGGTTTGCGCTCGGGCAGGTCGACGTCCTCGTAGTAGATTGCCCTGCGGATGTGGCCGAGGCGCCACGTTTTTAGGATGCGGGCCGTCTCGTCGAGCGACTTTGCGGCGAGGGGGGAGGCGCCTGCGTTGGCGCGTTGTCGGAGCTGGGCGTCGCGGAGGGCCTCTACGAAGCGGCGCTGGTGGGAGGTGAGGTGGGTGCGCGGGGCGGTGAGGGGGATGCCGAGGAGGGCGTCGATGCACTGGATCAGGAAGGACTGGGATCCGCTGGCGCCCGGGCAGCCGTCCCAGCTCCAGGCAAAGAAGCCGCCGACGTAGCGCGCCCAGGTGTCGCGGTTGACGGTGCCTTCGCGCATGTGGCGGTGGCCAAAGGAGAAGGCGGATCGGATGGCGTCGTTGGCCTCGACCATGGCCTCGGAGTCGGTGCCGGCGTCGAGGTCGGAGGCGAGTCGGATACAGGCGCCAAAGAGGGGCAGCGCGATGCGTTCCATCTGGGCGAAGAGCTTGGACATCCACAGCTCGCTCGAGTAGATGCGCGCGTCGCCGAGGTGCTCGACGAGCGAGTAGTGCAGCCGGTCCAGATGGACGTCGTAGTTGTGGTACACCATCGTCGTCAGGCTGCCACCCGTCGAGAGGATGCCGAGGCGCAGGTTGAGGTACGCCATGGCCGCCGTCAGGGGCGCGGGGAGGTGCGACTGCGTCTCCTGCTGCGCACACGTCAGGACGGGCGTGGTGCCCCAGCTGGGTTCCGTGTCGGCGCCGCCGCGCGGATCGATCGAGGACGGTGTGAGGGGGAGAGGGTCTCAGCGTGCGTGGCCATGCTCAGAGTCTCGTGTGTGTTCCGCCCATCGATGGGTGGTAGGATGGGAAGCGGGGGGTGGGGGATGGGGGATGGGGGGACAACGCACCGGTAGTAGTGGCAGAGCCAGGCCACGCAGGCCGAGACGGCGCACAGGCGACGCTGGTCGAGGCTTCGTAGCGCGTCGACGATCTCGTCGGTGCCAGCGAGGCCCTGTACCAGCCAGGCGCGGTTGGCATCGACGTCGCGCTGGCCGAGCGTCGACGGATCGACGACGCCCGTCCTCGGTCCCATTTCGAGGGCGAGGTGGTGCAGCCGCTCGAGAACGGGCGGCCAGTCGGTGAAGTCCGGGTTCGGCGGCCACTCGCCCCCTCCCTCTTCGAGGAGCGATGTCCATGCCGCCTGTAGCTCTTCTCCTGTCGTAGGTGGCGGTGGAGGTGGTAGTGACGATGGCGATGGTAGCTTGTCGCTGGCTATGGACGAGGGCGAGGACGAGGAAGAGGGGGCGAGGCTGGGGTACCACCACGAAACGAGGAACGACATGGCTGGCGTGCTGGTCGTCAGAGGGTTGAGGCTGCCGGGACGAGGTAGGGGAGACACCTGCTCGAGCGGTCAAGGGCCTCTGACTGATATGGTATTTGAGCAATGCCGCATTGACAGGCGTCGATGCACACACCAAAGAGGGATCGCGCACATCGAGATGGCCTTTGACCCGCTCGCGGCCCTCGTCATCGTCGTCGTCGGTGCGCAGCCTGGATGCACTTGACCCGACAATGTCGCCACGAGCGTATCCTGCCCAGCGTGGCGTGGCGTGGCGTGGCGTGGCATAGCGAGCCGGCGAGGTCAGGCGAGGTGGGCGTGGCTGCATCCCTGCCGTATCTCGTTAGGCGCATGCATCTGCCCATGTACATACATACCGCCTGCTGATACCCCGCACGCCGATAACGAGGCGGGGCGAGGCGCAGGCGCGAGCGCCTCGGATCGGGTAATATCTGTCGTCCTGGCGCAACGCGTGGCGAATTATCCGAATTCACCGCTGCGCTGCCCTCTCGTGCCTCCGTGCGATGCCTGAGATCGAAAAATGCCCCGCCAATTAGCCGATTTTCTCTTTTTTACCGGCCTCCTTTGTTGCGCCGCCGAGGCGGTCCTGGGCGCTCCCCAGCCGTCGGGGGGCTCTTTGACCACCTCGACTCTGGCTCGAGGCTCCCTTCTTCTCCGACACTGAATCTTTTTGGTCACCATCGCCACCTGCCCATCCACCTGCCGCTTGCCACTTGCGCTCCCAAGTCGCTAGTCTAATTACTTACTGACCCCAGCCCAGCCAGCCCACTTGACCGGCAAGCTCGTGCACCAGCGACCCAATCGCAGCTACTTGGATACATAGACGCGTCCCAGCCGCACCCGTCCAAGACCGTCGCTGCGAGTCGCAACCCGCTCCTGCCTGCCCGAAGCATCTTCTCCCCTTGCCACCGTCTCGTTTTCCTCGATTTCTGCTCGACGACATCAACATGTCCGCTCCCCACGACGCCTCGCCCTCGGCCGCGCGCAGCCTCCTGTTTGTCGGCGGCGGCGTCTTCGGATCTTCCTGCGCCCTCGCCGCCCTCGAGGCCGGCTACTCGGACGTCACCATCCTCGAACGCTCCACCGACGGCCGCCTCGCACCCGATGCAGCGAGCAACGATCTCAACAAGGCAGTGCGCTCAGACTACTCGGATCCCTGCATGCACCACCTCGCTTCCATGGCGCTCGACGAATGGAACCACAACCCGCTCTACAGCCCGCACTTTAGCAACACGGGCGTCGTCGTCTCGTGCAACACGACCGACCCGCAGTCCAAGGCGGCCAGCTTCGTCTCAAAGGGCTTCGACGTCGCGAAACGCTCGGGCCAGCAGGTGCGATGGCTTCACACGACCCAAGACGTCGTCGACGTCGTCGGCACGCGGAGGCGCCAGGGCGACTTCGCAAAGAGGCCCATCGGCTACCACAACCCCTCAGGCGGCTGGGCAAATTCGGGCGCAGCCGTCAACGCGGTCCTGGATCGCGTACGCTGCCTGGGCGGCAAGGTCATCGGCGCCGCCGAAGTGGTCAAGATCGAGTGGTGCACCGACGCCGGAGCGTCCGGGCACCTCGTCGCCAAGGGCGTGGTGACGAGCTCCGGCGCCTCGTACGCGGCCGACGAGATCGTCCTGTGCCCCCGGAGCCTGGCTCGACGCGCTCATGGAGCAGACGCTGCCAGAGCGCCTCGGTCCGCGTCCCCGGGTGCCCGCCACGGCGCAGACGGTGGCCCTGATCCGCGTCCCGCCGAGCGTCAAGGCCGTGTACCGCGGCGCGCCCGTCATGGTGGACGCCTCGTCGGGCTTCTACTGCTTTGAGCCCAACGACGAGGGAGTCTTCAAGATGGCCACCCACTCATCGGGCTACCTCCATCGACGACCGGACGGCGGCGGGGCGGGCGGACAAGACGAGGGATGCTCGGTGCCGCTCGACCAGCGAGGCTGCTGGGACCTGCCCTCGCACCTGGTGCGCGACGAGGGGCGGTACGGCCGTGCCATTCCGCGCGAGGCGGTGCAGACGCTGCGGCGGGAGCTGGCACGCTTCTGGCCGGAGCTGGCCGCGCTGCCGTTTACGGCGACGCGGCTGTGCTGGTACGGCGACGCGCTGTCGGGCACCTGGCTCATGGACCGCGTGCCGGGCGTGTCGAACCTGAGCGTGCTGGGCGGAGACGGCGGACACCTGTTCAAGTTCCTCCCCGTCATTGGCAAAGTGGCGCTCGAGTGCCTCGGCCTGCGCCCTGCCCGCACTCGCGCCGCGGCTTCGCGGCGTGGCGTGCTCGACTCGCTGCCGCTTGCGCTCGAGCAGAGGCGCGAGTACCTGCGCGGCTGGACGTGGGCCTACCACGTCTGGGCCGATGCCAACTTTGACCCGCAGAGGTTTGATCCCTTCCGCGAGGTGGCCACGCGCCAGCTCGACAGCGTCCAAGAGGCGACGCCGCAGGACCTGCTCCCCCACAGCAAGGGTCCAGCTGCCGCTAGGCTGTAGTGCGGTTCGAGGACGTCTGTCCGACGGGACGGACGGCTAAGGACCACGGCAGTCGTTGATGACCATCTGAACGCGTTGTGACCCATGATGCTGCCCACCCCCCCGTCTGAGTGCGAGACGCGAGCGTGAGGTGGTCAGGCCAGGCCGTGCCGCTGCCTGTACGGCGGCGGATCCAGTAGCAGCTCGCACCTCGATCCGACTGTGCAGCCAGAGCAGGCGAGTCGATATGTCTGTGCCGCACCGCTGGAGCCGGTGCCACTACGTCTGTACACAGTCAGGCACACAACACACATGTGACCCCTCGAGGCCATCTAGTCATCCGTCCATCGAGCTACGGCGGCAGGCGTGAGCGCCAAGGCTTAGACGGGACACCGCCACTTGGATTGGAGGGTGGGTGGGTATGATCCTATACCCTCGCCGACCGCAATCGACGTCTGGACCGTCGGGACCTCACCACCGTACCGTACGTTGGGATGCCACGAGGCCCCGAGGGTCAGGCGGATGCCACAGTATCGAGCGGGAGCGGGTAATAGGCCCCACGTGGCGCCGTGGTCGGCGCGCTTGATTTCGTCGAGCGGCAGGCCGGGGGCCCAGGCCAGGACGCTGTAGGCCAGGACGCTGCACGCACGCCATGGCGAGCGGCTAATTACGGGTCGGTCGGATCTTGGATGCATGCACCTTCCCCGCATCCGCCCCATAACCACCCCGCCTGCCTCTGGGCGTCGACGCCTGCTCGCGAGTCACGGCCGCGGGTCCACCCCCTTCCCCCTCTTTCTGAACATGCTCCTCGTTATCGACCCCGCCCAGCCCAGCTCCGAGTCGACGATGCTGCGCTACCTCGAGTATGGTGCGAGGCATCAATGCCGGGTCACGTTGCAGGGCTCCCACGGGATGCGGGGAAGCGGTGCGGCGTTGCGGGGTACGGATCATGGGGTAAAGGTGGCAGTACCCGAGAGCGACAGCGGAGTCGTTGAGACCACTGTATCGCGCGCCGTGGTCGGGCACGGGGCATACCTCCCTACCTCTTCTTACCGTATGTAGACCGTGGCCCCACCCTTTCCGCCCTTATCGCTCCCGCCACCACGACGAGCGTCTGTACGGTCGACCCGTACACAGGCTCACAGTATCTTGCCACGCTCCCCCTTCACGACACCCTAGACAGACATCCACGCAGCAGCAAACAAGAAGGATTTAAGGACCCCGCCTCACTCCACGTCCTCTGCGTCGATCCACCGCTCTCGATCCAAGCGGCCTCGCCCATCCTCCTTGCCCCCTCCCCCTTCTTCCTCCTCCTTCCGTCAATCAACCTTTCGTCAACCTCGCGGCACACTTACCCAGCAGCGACACAACGACATGGACAGGCCACGCACCAGCTCCCAGTCCGACGTCAAGGGCGACGACGCCGCCGAAAAGCCACGGCCCGACGCAGACGTCGCCGTCCTCGAGCTGGCGCCCGCCGTGCCGACGGCCGAAGCCAAGCCCAAGATCGAGGAGCAGCTCGTCGAGGTCTTTAGCAACGTAGAGGACGGCGGCCACGGACCCAACTTCCGCGGCGTCTCGTGGTGAGTGCGCGCCTCCCCTGCCAAGGCCGTCGCCGCACAGCGCGGACCGTCCCGACTTGGCTGACGCGCCTGGCCTGCCGCTACCTCGCCCTTCGTCGCCGCCACTTTCCTCGCTCTTTCCACAACTGAACCCCCTCTCCCCTCCTACTCCCGCTCTGCCACGACAGGCAAGCGGCGGCGGTGCTGGTGGCCAAGTACCAGTTCGGCATCGGCGTGCTCGCCATCCCGCAGACGCTGAGCGTGCTCGGCTTCGTGCCGGGCCTCGTCTCGCTCGTCGGCATGATCCTCGTCACGGGCTACGCGGGCCTCCAGGCGGGCTACCTGCGCAACACGCACCGCGGCATCTTTAGCATCGGCGACGTGGGCCAGCTCCTCTTTGGCGCCGCCGGCCGCGAGTTCATCGGCTGGGCCTACTGGGTCTTTATCGCCCTCTGCACGGGCGCCACCTTTGTCACGTTCTCGTCGGCCATGTACACGCTCTCGGACAACGCCGTCTGCTCGCTCGTCTGGGCCGTCGTCGCCGCCGTCATCGTCGTGTCGGTGCAGACGGCAACGCGCACCATGAAGCACATGGGCATCGCAGGCTACATCGGCCTCACCAGCGTCTTTGTCGCCGTCTGGACCGTCGTCATCGCCGTGTGCGCCCAGGCGCGCCCCGCCGGCGCGCCCGCCGGCATCGACGACTGGGGCATCCGCGCCGTCCAGCGCCCCACGTTTACGGCCGCCATGACGGCCGTCTGCACCCAGCTCCTCTCGCTGTGCGGCACGGCGACGTTTTTCTCCATCAGCGCAGAGATGCAGCACCCGCACCTCTTCACCCGCTCCGTCGTCGTCGGCCACGGCTTCGTCGGAACCATGTACCTCGTCATCGGCTGCATCATCTACGGCCGCATCGGCGACTACGTCGCCTCGCCCGCCCTGGCCAGCGCCGGCGTGCGCATCGCCAAGGTGGCCTACGGCCTCGCCCTGCCCGGCATCCTCATCACGGCCCTCATCTACGGCCACGTCGGCGCAAAGTACACCTTTGTCCGCCTCCTCCGCAACACGCCCCACCTAGAACGCAGCACACGCGTCCACTGGCTCACCTGGTTCGCCTCTCTCGCCCTCCTGGCCGTGTTTGGCTTCGTCATTGCCGCCTCGGTCCCCTTTTTCGGCGACCTCATGGGCCTCATTGGCGCCGTGTGCGGCAGCGTCTTTAGCGTAATGGTACCGGCACTCACCAGCATCTACCAGCGAGCCGCCGCCGTCGTCGTAGAGGAGGAGGAGGAGGAGAGGGACGCCGACGACGACGGCGGGGAGTTTGCAACGGCGCGACGACGAGCCAAGCACTGGTTCCGACGCGGCGCACCCGGCGCCTCGGCGCGCGCCTCGACGCCCCTCGGCTTTGCGAGGGCCTCGGCAGACTACCTCATCCTCGTCCTCGGCGCCTTTCTCCTCGTCGCAGGCAGCTACAGCGCCGTGCGGAGCATCATCGACTCGTACAGCACCGGCGCTGTATCCCGTCCGTTTGCCTGTAGAGCCTGAATATGACCCCGCCCCATCGTGCCGCTCTGCCGCTGCAGCTGTGCCTCTTTGTTTCCACGGCAATTTTCTCTTTTGTTTCTGACCTCACAGACACCGACTCGCCGACGCTGCGGGAGAGGAAGCATGGAGCGGGAGGGGAATGGTCATAGTATTAGAGGGAACACGGGGAGAGAGGAGGGGGGGTTGGGGGGTCGGACTCCGGGCGAAGTCGCTGCGAGCTCCCAGCCTGGGCCGTAAGGGCCGGCTGGTCGAGCGCGGCGTGATAGCGAGCTAGCGCGAGAGAGATGCGCGCGAGAACAAAGGGACCGCGAGCGAGGGCGACCAAGCGCGGCCGCGAAGAGGAGGAGGGTGGGTGGGTGAGAGAGAAAGCTACCGACGTGTGGAAGATGGCGGCGGCTGAGGGAGAGATGATGGAGAGGCCTCGGAGGCGAGGTGGGTTGGAAAGTCTGCCGCACCGACGAACTGGCGTCCGCCCCGCTCAGAAGCGGGCGCGCGACAGAGGGGTGGTGGTGCGGCAGGTTGCAATCAGTTGCTGCTGCAGTTTAGACAACAGCTCTTCTTCCTTATGCCATCTCATGTAGCTTGGTGCAACAAGCAGCTGCTGCAAGCAATCTGCATCAGCAAGCCGAAAAAAAGGCAGTTCCCTACCCTCCTCAGTCTACCTCTTGTGCTGCTTCTCTGGCTGCTGACCAGATATCTGCCAACAGATACTTGTCTACAGACAGGCCAAGAGTCTTGCGCAACCAGCCTCAGCCAGGCCAGCTTGCTTGAATTGAATGTGATCCCTATCCACCTTCCACCAGGATCCAACCTGACCACCTCCTCAGCCTTTGCAACTGGACATCTGCCTGGTTGTGAGGTGACTTGTGGTGTTGCTCATACAGAAGGGCAGGTGGGGGCTGAAGCCCTTCAGAGCATGTGCTCTGCAGGAGTACAGCTCTGACACCAAGCATATGACCTGCCCTGTGCCCCTGACGCGGAGGCGACCCCGGTGGATGAGGAGCACCAGACAGGTGGGGGCCGCCTCCAAGCCGACCTTTGAGGGGATGCGTAAGGGGGGCAGGCAAGGGAAGATCGGCTTCACCTTGGTGGGGGTCTGAAAACCTTTGAGGTGAGCCACCCTCAAGGTCATAGAGAAACCGCCTGATTCCCTGGTGAAGGTCACGTCAGAGCACAGCATCCCTTGCCGCATGACATCCTTCTGGTTTGATGCCACAAGGCTGCCAATCTGCAAGCCAGTCAGAAAGACGACCTGTAGTCCCATCCAGGGAGGAGCACAACTGCCTCACCATTGGTGAGGAGCTCATGATCTTGTCAAGCATCATCACAGCCTCAGGCAACCTTAACAGTTCCTCTTGAACCCTGCCTCCAGCAGCTACAATCTGGTAGGCATGTTGCACAGATACAGGTGCTGTTCAGAATACCATCACGGCAGAGAAGGTCATCAGTCCTGTTCCCTGTGGGTCCCAACATCAGGCCAGTCTGCATCTTGACCCCATCTGCTGTCCAGCCACCTCAACAATCATCAAGGCATGTCTCAACAAGCTGTCCAAGCAGGCCAAACCCCCAATCTACCTTTTCTTCCTCATCCACATCAACAATGATGAGTGTACCATGCACTATGGCATTAAGATTCTGTGGGGCAACAATAATGTCAGCAACAAAGGATGCACGGTCATGCTCCATGCCCCTGCAACCCCATGGGCACACCCCCCTGAGGCCAAACAGGGCAGAGTCAAACACCTCAACACAGACACAGGACCAGCATCATGGCATGGCCTGAGTGCTATCAGACTCCCACCTCTGCTCTTGGCCAACTCCCTCTGCAGTCACCAACGGATCCATTGAGGCCGTTGAAACAGGCTCACCCTCAACTTCCCCCCTCTCTCTGGCAGAGGACCTGCAGCAGTGCATCAAGCAGACCTCTTCATCATGCCATCTTGAACTCAAGCATCCAGGGGGAACCACCAACGCCCTTGCTGCCGCCACCACAAGATCCTCCGCCTATCAACATGATCAACTGCCTCCCAACTGAGCTCATCATTGCGGTCTGGATGCACCTGCGTCCGCGCGACCTTGCTTCTTTTCAGCTTGTGTGTCGAAAGACAAAGGGTGAGTGGACTCAGGCTGTGTACGCCGTTGCCACTGCGCTTGAGGGACAACGGATGCTGATAACCACGCATCATTTTTTTTTTCCTTTTGCAGGAAGACCTGCTGGCCAACGATGCACTGGCAGCAGAGTACCTAATTGGCCAGTTTGGCCAGGAATCAGCTCTGCATGTGGCCATCAGCTTTCCGTGCTGCTTTACAAAAGGTCTTCTCAACAAGCTCATCAAACAGGGCACTACCATGAGCCTTCCCATCGTCACCGGGCTTGTCGTAGTTGAACCCTGCCTCCAGCAGCTTCAGGCTGAAGACAACATGCCTACCATGTTGCACAGATACAGGTGCTGTTCAGAACACCATCACAGCAGGAAAGGCCATCAGTCCTGTTCCCTGTGGGTCCCAACATCAGGCCAGTCTGCATCTTGACCCCATCTGCTGTCCAGCTGCCTCAACCATCATCAAGGCATGTCTCTCCATCACGCGGTCTCGAGTTCACAATACCCGCTCTGATTTGAACAAGAAAGCAACAAGAAAACAAGAAGAAGCTCCACAACGACAAACACCGCTTCCCTGCAGCAGCAGCAACGACTCGACCTGCAGCAGCAACTCGACCTACAGCATTGACTCAAGCTGCAGCAACGACCCGACCTGCAGCAGCGACTGAATCAACCAAGCAACGCGAGCTCCTCGCACCAGCGCTGCACCTCGTTCCTCTTGTCGATGCGCCCAGCCTCGCCAGCCGGTCCATCAAGCACAGCCTTCTTCGCACCATCGTCGAGGCGGCCGTCGGTAAAGAGGCGGAGCACGTCGCCGTCGACGATGCCCGCGGGCGGCTGGACGCGGTGGTCGGTCCGCAGCGTGCGGTACTCGCTGAAAGGGATCGAACCGACGATGCCCAGGTGGCGGGCCGACGATGCTGCAACACCGCCGCTGGCGGCGGGCGAAAACGACGGCGAGGCCTCGACGACGCTGATAATGTTGCGCTCCAGCTGGCTCAGCACCGGTCCGACGTGCTCGTCGAGCTGCGAGATGACGCCAATCGCGCCCGCCGCCGTCGCAAACACGAGGCGCGGCGTGACAATCGACGCCGTGTTGCCCGACGGCGACGTCAGCGCGCCTGTCCGGGGCGGGGGCAGGCAGATGGAAGAAGGGAAGAGGGGATCAAGGAAGGGGGTTATCGAGGTCAGCACGGCAGCCCGTCTCTCGCTCGCTCGCTCGCTCGCGGTCTCGTCCTACGCTCGGCCTCCCGCCCGTCCGGTCGACGCCAACCCACCCTTTCGGAATCGGTTGATCATGTCGCCGTAGTGCCAGGCGGCCTGACGCTGCATGACGTGGGCAAAGCCGTCGGCGAGGCTGCGCTCGTTCCAGCGCGACTTGTTGCGCTGGCCGCTCTCGAGCTCGGCGTCGCGCTTCTTCTTGATCCGCCGCCGCTCGTCGTCGCCCAGCTGCACGCGCTGCGTCGTGTACAGGTTGAAGCCGACGTCGGCGCCGATAAACGTCTGGCTGGCGCGGTCGACGACCTCGGTCGCCGTCGTCCAGAACGGGTCGCAGTCGCGCGCCACCTCGGACACGGTGCCGCGCTCCGTGTCGACCTCGAGGATGTTCATCGACCGCAGCGCGTCGCCCACCAGCAGCCGATTGTCCTCGGCCGTCGACAGCGTGCACGCCACAAACGCGCTGCCCCACTCGCCCGTCTGCACCAGCGCGTCGAGCCCGCCGCCGGTGCCGCCGCCCTGGCTCCTGGCCTTGCCCTTGCCGCTGGGGTCGGCCGCAGCGCCGTTGGCCTCGTAGACGGCCACGCGCGAGTTGATGGCGGCGGCAATCCGGCCCTGGATGCCCACGACGGCGTACACGTTGCCGCCCACCTCTTCCTCGAACGCCAGCCTGAGCGCGCGGCGGCTCTTGGTGGGGCGCTCGCGGGAGCTGCCGCTGCCGCCGCCCTCGACGATCTCGTAGCCGATCAGCCGGCCCTTGGTCGTCTCGCTGGCGTCGGGCCTCACGTAGCCGGTGCCGACGACGAGGTAGGTGCGCCGGCCCTTGAGCGCCACGACGTCGACGCAGTTGGGTCGCTCAAACGCCTCGAGCTGCACCTCGTCGAGCGTCGCCAGGTCCGACTGGTCGAGCAGCCGCACGGCGCCGCGCGCCTGGCTGCCGATGGCGGCAGCGGCCGCCGAGGCCTGAGGGACGAAAGTCCACGTGACGAGACCAAATGCCTTGGCGGCCGGGTGCGGGGCGATGGCCAGCGGCTGGTGGCAGCCGAGCGGAACGGTGCGGATGTCGAGCTTCTGCAGCGCGCCCACGGTGGCGACCCGGACGCCCTCGGCCACGGCAAAGGCGCCGAGCGCCGGTTGGCCTGCGCCGCCGTAGAGGGTGGCGGTGGAGCGCACCGCCCGGTACTTGATCGCGCTGAAGCTGAAGCGCCTGGCGTCGGCAAACACAATCGTCGGCCGCTCGCCCGCTACCGAGACGGCCAGCAGGCCCTCGGACGTCTGGACCTTGTCGAGGCGCAGCGCGCGCGTGCCGAGGCTGACGGCCTTTTGGTCGTAGACGCCGACCGTGTCGCTGTAGCTGTCGGCGTCCGGCAGGCCGAGGCGGTAGGTGAGGAGCGTGCCGTCGCCAAGGCCGATGAGGAGGTAGGCCGGGCCGGCAGGGGACGAGGGGGTACCCTGGGTATCCTCTGCAACGTCGCCGAAGCGATGAATGACGATGGAGCGGGGCAGCGAAGGCAGGCGCTCGCTCGCAAACGCCGACTGGCCGACCGGCTTGAGCGCCGGCAGCGACAGAATCTGCGCCGACATCGACCCCCACATGGCGATGGCGCAATGGGCCGCCGGCCGCGAAGGCTGGAGCGGGCTGATGTCCATGCAGGCCACCTCGTTCTGCAGCGCGGTGCGGCTGACCTCGCGGATGCCGTGGTCGTCGCCGCCAGCCTCGACGTAGACGAGGCTGTGGTCCTTGAGCCCCACCAGCACCTGACCCTGCTCGTTGACCGCGGCGTTGGTGATCGCCGTCGCGGAGCCGTCGGTAGTCGGTAGCCATTCGCTCACCTTGGCGACCTGGCCGTTCTGCAGGGCGTACAGCCGGATGCCGGCCCGGTCGACGACGACGAAGCGAGTAGTCGTCGCAGCGGCTTGGTCGCCTGCGTCCCCCGCAGCTGAGCGCGCATCCAGCGACGAGATGGCCAGGACGTCGGAGACGGAGGACGAGGTCGTGCTCGCGCCACTGGCGCCGATGACGGCAGCGGTGATGTCGGCAGTGGAGCCGTCCGCCTGGAACTCGAGGAAGCGGACGCCGGCCGCGTGGGCGACGGCCAGCATCGTCGTCGTCCTGGCAGCGCGTCGGCCCGCGTGGAGCGTCCAGACGCGCGAGGCGCCGGCAAGGCCGTCGAGCTCGGCCACCTCGTCCATGGCGACGCCCGTCTTGACCACGCGGAGGCTGCTCGTGGGGCCCGACCCGCTGCAGGTGATGATGCGCGCCTGGGCGCTGCTGGCGCCGGCGGGGTCCTGTCCCGAGCCGTCGTCGACGGTGAAGTCGACAATCGGGCCGAGGTTGTCCCAGCGGCGGACCTCGACCAGCCGACCCGCCGACGGCAGCGAGCCCGCATCCGAGAGCGACGACGGGGTCATCGACGGGGGCGGCATGCGGGAGCGGGCGTGTGTTGGCGATGTCGGCGGCGTGATCATCTCGACGTCGCCGCCGTCGTCGTCCGCCCGGCCAGGTCTGGCAGAGGGGGCTGCGCCCTCGGAAGGCTCGTGGTCGATGCGGTAGAGGACGGCGTCGCCGGTGGTGCTGCTGATGTGGACGAAGCCTTCGCCGAGGTACGTCAGGGCGTTGGGTCCGGTGGCCTGCGGGGTGCTGCCGAGGTGGTGGACCGAGAGGCCGACAGGACGCCACTGGCCGCTGGCCTGCGAGGCTGCCTTTGCCAGCTTGATTTTGAGCAGCTTGAGGCTGCCGGAGCTGCAGGCGAAGAGCACGTGGAGGTAGGCTGCAGATCCGGGCGCACCGTCGTCGGCGACGACCACGCTGCTGCCATCGGCCTCGACGACCGTGGTGGCAGCCGAGACCTGGACGGGAAAGGGGAGCGAGGTGCGGAGCAGGTGGACCGACTTGCGGCCGGCCGAGGAGCGCGTGGCGGTCGGCGACGTCGGAGGCGACGAGGCGGGCGCCATGGCCGACGAGCGGCGCCGCTTGCCGTTTTCGTTGGAGCGCGAGCTGGGCACCGTGGGGCTGGTCGAAAGGGCGTCGGGCGTGGCAGCAGGCACGCCGCCGCTGCTGCTCGGTGCGTCGGTGCTGCCGGCGGCCGAGGTCCTGCGGCTGTGGGCGCTCTCGGTGGCGTTGCTGCCCTTTCGGCGCTTGCCCGCCGCCGATCCGCTGTCGGAGGGAGCCTGGACCGAGGCCGCTGCGCTGCCGTCATGGGCATCGATGTCGGCCGACGTCGAGCCAGACGACGGCGGAGGCACGACGAGGATGCTGGTCTCGCTAAACACGATGACGCCTCCTCCTGCCGAGGCGGGGAGCGCGTGGATCAGGTGGGCGCCCAGGGCGTCGGTGTAGGGCAGCGGGACGTGGGCGCGGGTGAGCGGGTCCTTTGCCCACTGCTCCTCGCGCTTCTGTAAGGCGGCGGCGTCGAGGTGGGCTCCCATGGCCGAGGGGCCCCGGCCCTTACCCTTGCTCTCTGGCTGGGGCCGCTTGGCGCTCTTTGCTCGCCCGGCGGCTGCGCGACGGCTGCTCTCGGCGCCCTCGACATAGTCCGGGTCGCCGTCGTCCTCTTCGTCGGCGGCGTAGGAGCCGGGCATGCTGCTGCGGCGTGGAGGTGCGTCGGCCTTGTGGTCGATGGCAGAGGGGGCGCGCCTCGGCGGGCCCCAGGGGAGGGGCTTGAGCTCCTGCAAGCCCTGGTCGACGGCATGGAACGAGAGGACAGGGAGGCACTGCTGACCGAGGCCGGGGTTGCGAGAGGGGACGCTGGAGAGGGAGAGGAGGGCGAGGGTGGCGGGGTCGGTGGCTGCGCGAGGGTGCAAAAAGGTCGACGAGATGAGGGTGGGGTGGGGCAGGCGGACGCCAAACGCTCTGGCGGTGTCGGGCCTGCCGATGTCGTTGGCGGGGCCGATGGCGGTGACGGCGGCGGTGTCGGCGTCGGTTTCGATGCCGTGCTGCAGGGGGAGCGCGCTGGATCTCCTCCTGGCGCTCGTCTTTTTGTCGCTGCCGCCCGTTGCAATGGGGAGGATCCTGAGGAGGCCGCTGTGGGTGTGTGTGGCGGCGAACCTGGCGCCCGGTGCGTGGAGCGAGGCAGGCTCTACGAGGAGGTCGAGGCCGAGCTCTGCGGGCGGGCGTGCCGGTTCGTCGAGGACGAGGGTGGACTCTGTGAGGATGGCATTGTCGCCGAGGTCGGGGCGTGCGGAGTGTGCGAGGACGACAAAGCGCGGGTTGTGGTGGTCGGTGAGGACCAAGAGGCGGCTTGCAGCGCGTGGCCGCGGCGCTGACCCTGGCTGTGCTTGTGTTTGTGTCCCTGACGGCGACGACGCGGGTGCAGGAGCTGCGATGGACTTGACTGCGAGGATACGGGCGTTGAGTTCGACGGATGCGACCTGTTGGAGCGGCTGGGTTGCAGCTGGGGCTGGGGCTAGGGCCGGGGCCGGTTTGTCCTGGCGGGGCAGAGCGAGGAAGACGATCGACGAGTGGTGTACGACGGCGAGCGAGGGGCCCGAGGGGAGAAAGTCGGGCAGGACGAGCGACTGGAGCGTGGCCGAGGCCTTGTGGGCATGGGAGAGGTAGAGCATGCTGGGCGGCGGGGGGCGGAGGTGGGTGGGCCAAGAGAGCCAGGCGAGCCGATCAATGCGTAGTCGACGCGGGTGGTGGCAGCGGTGCGTCGCCTTCAGTGTACTCTTGAGCGGTTCGGTCAGCCTAGCCTGTAGGAGGTAGCGAAAGAGGGGGGAAGGAAGTGACGATGGAAAGCAGACTGCGACGGGTGTAGAAGCAGAAAAGTGAGCGCGGCGACGACGGTGGTGGTGGTGGTGGTGGTGGCGAGAGGGAAAAGGGCCTAGGGCCTCCGTCGTGCTTGTCTGCCTCGCTCGCTCGCTCGCTCTCTGTCTGCGTCTCTCTGTCCGCTGCGCTGAGTAAACCGGCGGTGCGGCGGTGCGGCGGCGACGGCCCTCCAAAGTGGAGGCGCCGCAGAAAAAAAGTTCAACAGCGGTCAACACGCACGGGCCACCCGCTCATCTTCGGCGCCTCCGAAGCGGGGCTCAGTCGAGTCCACGTCTGCCTCCCTATCCTTCTCGCACCGCCACCACCATCGCCACTCCATCAAGCCGGGGCTAAAGCAGGATGGAATCGACGACGACGATCGGGACCACATTCAGAATAGCCAAACCGGGCAACGACGACGACATCCACCAGGCACACACGGACACGGACACCGAGACCGAGACCGAGACCGAGACCGAGACCGACCTCGCCTTTATCCTCTCGGCCTTCGACTCGGCGCTCCCCTACCTCTCCTCGATCGGTTCCGCGCAGCAGTGGGGCGACATCCCCTTTTCCTCTCGCCCCAAGACGAGGACCGAGTTTGCGCAGTTCATCCGCTCCTCGTATCGCCTCTCGCTCCTCCCCCGCGACGGCGACGGCGACGGCGACGGGCAAGGCGAGGAAGGGGGGAGGTGGTGTCGTATGATCCTCGCTCTGCGTGGAGAAACACGCGTAGCGGCATGCGGGCTATCTACATGGCTGCCCGACTACCTGCCCCCCTCTCTAGTCGATCAGATCCGACAGCGACTGCACGACGACGACGGGTCCGCGCCTCGGTTCCTCTACCTCAACTACCTCATCACCCATCGATTCCGTCCCTCGCGCGGCGCAGGCGCCCAACTAATCCACCACGCCCTCGACCTCGCACGGCACAGGCGCATACCCTGGATCCTCGTAGACTGCTGGTGCGGCAACGCAGGCGGCCTCGTAAGGTATGCGCGTCCCTCCCGAGACATCCCCGCCCTCGACGGTCCCTTGCCCATTTCCACTTCGACCAACCAACCAACATCGCCTCTGCCCGCTGTCCTCTTGCCTCGCCCAGATTCTACCAGCAACACGGCTTCCACCCCATCGGCGACGCCTTTGTCGCCCCCGGAAAGCACAAGGACGGCCTCGAGTGGAGAGGAAGCGTCCTCGGTCGGCGCATCGACTAGTCGACGAGGTCCACTCCCTGGCCCCTGCTCGTCTTTCCACGCCACGGCAGGCCGGGCCAGGCCAGGCAAGGCAGCACGGCGCCATACACACCCGGGCGGCGCTCTGCTTGCTTCTATTTTAGCCTGAGCGAGCGAGTAGGCGATGCATGTCGAAAGCACACCGTCCCGTCTATGTACATACAGGAGATATCTCGTGGCAGGAGGGCCGCGTCAAGCTCCACCCTCGCAGCAGCAGCAGCGGCGGGCAGCGGCGTCACCGTCAACCTGATGCAGCCCGCGCCCGCGCCCGCGCCCCCTCAGTGCGCCTTTGCGCTGCCGTGCAGGTTGACCCTCCACGCCGAGGGCGGCAGGCTCTGGAGGCGCTTGGCGGCGGGCATGATAAAGGCCACCAGGATGGCGGTGCCCACGACGACGCACAGCGTGCTGGTCCAGTAGTAGCCGTCGCGCTCGATGGTGCACAGCCCGCCGGCGGCCGAGCACGCCGCCTTGCCCAGGTCCGAGGTGCACTCGCGCCCCACGACGGCCCGCCCGCCGCCGGACCACATGTCGGCCAGCGCCGGCTCCTTGAGCATCGACACCGACGACGGCGCCGAGCACGAAGACACGGTGAAGAGGTCGACGGCCTTGAGCACAAAGTAGCGCGGCCACGTCCCACCCAGGTTCGACACCGTGTTGAGCAGCGTCATGTACGTGCCCCCGATCAGCGGGTCGGCAATCTGGGTGTGGAACGCAGAGATGCCGACAAACTGGACCGTCGACGAGAAGCTGCTCAGCACCGTCGACGCGATGACGAGGAAAAAGTAGCCGTGGCCGATGGGCGGCGCCGGCATGCCGTAGACGATGCCCATGCTGACGACGGCGAAGCCCAGGCGGAAAAAGAAGGCGACGATCCAAGGGCGCAGCGCGTTGTCGCCCTTGCTCCAGCGCGCCGCCAGGTAGCCAAAGACGAGCTGGAAGGGAAAGTCGATGAGCACCGCCAGCGCCAGGTCCTCCTTGCCAAAGCCCTTTTCGACGAGCTTGAGGCCCGTGACGGCCTCGTTGGCCTGGAAGCCAATCTTGGCCACCAGGTGGATGACCATAAAGAGCTGCACGTGGCGCAGCCGCACGATGCGGTACATGATCGAGTACACCTTGCGCACGTCCATCTCGGGGTTGTCGTCGTCGGCGGCATCGCCGTCGCCGCCGTGGCCCTCGTCGTCCTCGCGCTTGAAGAGGAGCAGCCACAGGGTGACGGCGACGAAGCCAAACGCCCAGAAGCGCAGGTAGCCGGCGAGCGTCAGCATGGGCACGTCGAGGGGCGCCGAGCGAAAGTACTTGTTGCCAAACTCGACGCTGTTGAAGGCCAGGAAGACGGTGAAGCTGAGAAAGTAGCCCGTGTTGAGGCCGACGGTCTGGGCGGTGCTGGCGTAGCTCAGGTTCTCCTGCGACAGGAGCGTCAGCGCCCAACCGTCGACGGCGATGTCTTGGGTGGCGGCGAAGAGGACCATGACGAAAAAGATGGCCGTGATGAGGCGCACGTTGGGGATCTCGGCGGCCATGAGCGGCTCGATGTTGTCGGCGAGGAACCAGAACATCACGCCCACGACGGCCTGGATGGGCACGATCCAGCTCTTGCGCCGCCCTAGCGACACGGTGCCCAGCAGCGGCAGCCGCAGCTCCGAGACGTACATCGAGTCGACAATCGGGCTCCAGAAGAGCTTGAGCGAGTAGGGGTAGGTGCACAGCATAAAGAAGCCGATGTCCGAGTACGAGAGGCGCGACTTGAGCAGGAAGGGCATCGTGCCAAACGCCAGGCCGACGGGGACGCCCTGCAGCAGGTAGAGGACGACGAGCAGGATCATGGCGCGCCGGTCGGCCGGGTTGAGGTCCATGAAGCCGCCGGCCTCCTTGGCTTCGGCATCGGCGTCAGCGTCGAGCGGCGCCTTGGCCTTGCCGTTGCCCATCTCGAGCAGCTCTGCGCCGCCCGCGACGTCGTCGGCCTTGGTGGCGCGCGACGTCCTGCCCGCGCGCGACGACAGCATGGCCTCGGTCTCGGCGGTGTCGGCCTTGTCCTCGTCGTCGTCGTCGTCAAAGTCGATCTGGGAATCCCGGGGCGCGGTGGATCGCTGACGGAGGTGGTAGCGGGACCCCTCCTGCTGATTCGCCGACGTGCCCGAGGCCGAGGCAGGGGCGGCAGCTGCAGCGGCTGTCGTGGCCTTTTTGGAAGGCATCGCTCCGGGCGATGGCGGGTGGCGGCGGGAGCGGTAGGGCGAGCCTGGAGTCGAGGCTAGATCAGAAGCGGCGCTCAAAGGTCGGGTCCGTGGTGCGTGCAGGCCGGAATGTTGCTGCTTCCGGCGACCGAGTCCGGGTTATAAGGAGCGTGGAGCGGCCAAAGGAGGTGGCTGTGAGCGGCGCCGAGGCGAAACAAGGGACGAACGGTGGCGGTGGGTGGTGAGGAGAAGCAAAGAGCGAGAAGCGAGAGGTGGGGGGGGTCCGAAGTGGCCACAAAGAGCAACGAGCAGAAAGCAGCAGCCAGCGGCGCCCCATGCACGCCTCGCCTTGGAATTTCCCTCTGCGCCGTGGCAGGCAGGCCAGGCCAAGCAAGCACCCCGCCTGCCTGCCTGCCTGCCTGCCTCGCTGGCCGACGTGGCAGACGCCGCTGCTGCGTGCTGGCTTGCTTCTGCTGACTGGCCGCCGCTCCCATTTTCCTTTTCCCCGCATACCGAAGCTGGCTGGCGGGCCGGCTGCACGGCCCGCTTCTCGAGCTTCCACGTCGACGCAGCTTTGGGCCTCCCCCTTTTCGCCACTCACCGCCGCCGCTCAACACAGCCAGCACCCACTGCGACGCCACGGCATGCCACGACAGTGCACCGCGTGCACCGCAGCTCGGCGGTGCAGGCCCGCCGCCCCTCTCGTGCCGTCAATCACCCGGGACAACGCCAGTCTGCGGCGGCTGCGAGCGAAATGCCACAGCCGTGCGCGACTCGGACGACGTTGAGACCGTAAGCGGGCCCTCGCGCTCCCTCGCCGTCCGTCCGTCTAGCGATGCGATGCTGTATAGATTAAGGAGACCGGCAGGCGGTCACATCGCCGGACCGGCTCTATGCGCTGTCGCAGTCTCGACGTCTAGGGGCACATCACGTCGCCCGCTTGATGCTGCCCCCGACCGTCGGAAAAGAGCATCTCTTCAGTCCTCTAGGACGAAGCGGCAGAGGCGTCCTCGGCCACGATGCCCTCGGCCGGCCACAGCCAGCCAAACACGTCCTCTTGGTCTCCGCACTGGTACGACGTCACTGCGGGGGGTCGGGTAGAGTAGGATAGGGACAAGGCCGGTTGCCAGGTCAGCGGGAAAGCCAAGGTTCTTACGCGGCATAACCGTCGCCAGTAGGCCACCATCTGGCACTCACGCTGGTCAAAGAGGACCTTGGCGCCCTCGCCGGCCGTCTTGCCGTCGCCAAAGTCGATGCGCTCCACCACGTTGTCCGGCGGGAAGTCGAAGCGCGGTCCGTGCGGCTCTTCGGTCGAGCCGCCCGAGACGAGGCGCGGCTGCTTGGTGTTGTACGACATGGAGCGCACCGGCGTGACGCCCTGCGAGCGGCCAGAGGGGATGAGGGAGAGAAATGACAGGGACACATAGACAGGCAGAGGAAGACAGGCAGGTCGAGGGTCAGCACCGGCGAGAGCGGAGAGGACCGAGACCAAGCCGCCTGCCGGGCATCCAAGCCGACCGGCACACTCACGGCAGCGGTGCCTGCGGCAAGGAACTCATCAAAATGCTTGTCCTTGACCTCCTGGAAGGCGACGGGCCGCAGCTCGACGTTCCAGCCGAGGAGCTTCTTGGCAATGTCGACGACGCTGATCTTTGTGACGGAGCGGAGGATGCTGGTGCTCTCGGGGACGACGAGGGTGGTGGCGTCGCCGTGCCTCTTGATGGCGAGGGCGTTCGAGGTCGAGAACTCGTCAATGTAGGTGCGGGTGGCCGAGTCGAGGTGGAGCGTGATAGGGAAGCCGCGTTTCTTTGCCTCGCGGGTGGGCTTGAAGACGGGCGCGTAGTTGCCACCGAGCTTGGTGTGGCCGGTGCCCATGGGGGCGGTGCGGTCGAAGGTGTCGAGCACAAAGCCGTCGACAGCGGGGATGGCCTTGGCCGAGCCATAGAGGGAGCCGACGGGGGAGACCCTGTGGGGGGCATGGAGAGGGGACGACGTCAAGAGGGGCAGAAGCAAGCAAGCAAGCGAATGAGTCGGACACCCCCGGTCAGCGGACAAGACCGGCTGGGACTCACCAGATGACAAAGGTGAACTCGTCGGGGCTGTCGAGGAGGAGGCGGGGCCCGGTGGCGAGGAGAAGCGGGCGGATGTAGAGCGCGCCGCCCGAGGCGTTTGGCTGGTAGGGCGGGACGTACTCGAGGTTGGCCGCGACGACGGCCTTGAGCGAGTCAAAGAAGACGGCCTCGGTGAGGGCGGGCATGGATGCGACGCTGGCGCTGAGGTTGATGCGCTTGAAGTTTTCCTGCGGGCGGAAGATGTGGACGGAGCCGGCCTTTGTGCGGAAGGCCTTGATGCCCTCAAAGGCCTGCTGGCCGTAGTTGAGGCAGGGTGCGGCGTAGTGGACGTTGAGGTCGGTGCCCGTGTGCAGGGCGGGCTTGCCCCACTGGCCGTCCTTGTAGGTGACGCGAACGTGGGCGTTGACCTCGCGCTCAGTGAAGCCGAGCTTGTCCCAGTCGACGCTCGACGACGGCGGCGTGGCCTGGCGGGCGGATGCGTTGACAGACATGGCGGGCGGGCGGGCGGGCGAGAGGGCGGTTCAGGAAAGTGCAGTGATGCCGGGGTGACTTGCAGAATGAGGGGGAGGACTGGGGAGGAGCTGAATCCGAGGCTGGCAGGCCAAAGAGCGGCGTTTTATAGGCAGTTCGGGAAGGGGCCGATGGGGGCAGGCAGGGTGGCAGGCAGGCAGGCAGGAAAGCCGGTCGGATGGCGGTGTGCTGGCAGATGAGGCGGCAAGCAGCAAAGGTGGGTCGAGATAGCAGGCGGCAAAGGAAGTGACGGCAAGCAGTCAGACAGTCGAGCTGTCGGGAGAGGTCCGAGGATGAGGATCGAGGCTGGGTCGGAGGAGTGAGGTGGAGTGCCCCTCGAGGCGGTCCTTTGGCTGCCTCTCCGGCTTGGCCTGCCCGGTCCGAGTCACCAAGGTGGGGGGACCGAGCGGGCACCGCTTCTCGTCGGCCGACACCCGAGACCAAGCCAGCTGCCCTACCAACCTGGCTTGGCCTCGGCCTCTCTGCCAGCCTGGGCCTCGGCCACACCCATCCTTCGGACCCGCTCCGGCTCACGGGCCAGCGCCAAATCACCCCCGCCCGGCCTCTGGCAGGCGGGTCTGTGCGCGACACGCTGCCGGCCTCTGGTTGGCTTCTTCGCCTCCTCCTCATCCTCCTCCTCCTCCTCCTCCTCCTCCACCTCCTCCTCCTCCTCCTCCTCCTTCTCATCACCACCGCCATCTCTGCCATCGCGTTGACACCGCTCGCGCTGCATCCCCTCACACCACCGTCTCACATTCCCTCGGCGGCGGGCCAATCATGGTCGCCGCCCCGACCGCATCCCCCACTGCCGCCTCGGCCCACTGCGCCCTCCTCTCCCACCTCTTCTCCACTTCCGCCCTCTCGGTTCACGTCCCCTCGGCATCCCGCAGCCATGCAAGCGTCGACCTGTCCAATCAAGTAGAGCTGCTGAGGAGCAGTCAAGATACCACCGCCACTTCGATCACCACCATCAGGGAGACGGCCTACTACGACGAGAACCTCGGCGCCATCGTCGCGCTTCGCATCCCAACCTCGGCTGCCCTGCCACCACCGCCGCCATCGACCCCGCTCGATTCCCGGTTACGCACCTCGGGGCTGCCTCTGCCCCTTGCTCCGCCTCACGTCCATCATGGGTCCGCTGCTGGCAGCGCGGAGCACGACGACGCCGCCGCCGTGCCCCGCATCCTCTCCACCCTCCTCTTCTGCCTCCACGTCGCCCTGAGGGCAGAGTACGTCCCCCTCGCACAGATCCATGCCGCATCTCAGCCCTCTCAGCACAGTCCATTCGACCCGCTGCCCACCGTGCATCGAGCACACGCACCCTACCAGCTCCAGCATCCTGCCGACCCGCGTCACCCGCAACACCAGCAGCTGCAGCAGCACTCAGGCCAGTCGCACCCCGTCGGCTTCTTTGCGGCCGCATGTGCCGGTAACAAGGGCTTCGACGCGCCCAAGGTAGAGTCAGACAAGGTGGACCGCCGGGCATCGCACCTTGGTGCCCATCTCCGGCGCTCTCGGGGCTACATCGCCTTCGATGGCGAACACTGGACTGTCCGATGGCTCTGCGACGTGCCCGTCACGTTTGCCTCGACCCCCTTCGTGCCCGTCCTGTCCCTCACAGCCGCCCTCACCCTGCGCCTCTCGCCTCCGCTGCTCGACAACCTCCTCTCCGACCCGCTCGAGCTGGCCAACCTGTCCGCCCACGCCTTTTCCCACTCGCTCCTCTCCCCCCTCCATCAGGGACCCGTCTATCCGGACGAGTCGACCAGCGAGAGGCTGATCCGCATGCGCAACTCGTCGGCCCTCGGTCTCGATGGCCCGCGAGGTCTCGGCAGCCACCTTACGCAGCTCGGAAAAGAGGTGCTGGGCGGCAGCCATACCCTCGTCACGCCCCGGAGCGGCCTCGAGGGGCTCAAGGAGGTCGAGCGCAGGAGGAAGCGGATGCTCGAGGCTGCCCTAGCGGCGGCCGGTCCCGACCCGAACGGCGCCTCGGCCGGCGCCAGCGGCAACCTCAGGTCGGACGACGGCGACGGTGATCTCGGCGGTGGCTCCAGCCACAGAGGTGGCCCCGGTGGCGGTGACATCGTCGACGACGACTCGGATGGCGACGGTCGCGACTCGTCATCGTCGCTGACAACGGCCCCGACTCACAGCGATACAGCTGGCCTGCAGGTGCTCAAGCGCAGCGCGCGGACGGTGCTCGACGTCAAGAGCGGTCTCGGCGTGAGGATGCGCACGCTCTTCACGCCCTTTTCGCCCTTTTCGCAGCGCGTCGACGCCGGCAGCGACCTGGACGAGGTCTCGGGCGAAGGGCTGGACGAGGCCTCGCTGGTGCTCTGTGTCGAGCTTGAGAACCCGTCCCAGTCCGGCCTGGAATTCGACGTCCAGGACATCGAGGTGCGCGTCGAGCAGGTCAGCGGCGAGGCCAGGGCCGTCGTGCGGCTGCTCGAAGGAGCGCCAGTTACGCCGGGACCGACGTCTGCGGCTGGCAGGACCGGGTCGAGCGGGTCGTTCCCGGTGCGGCTAGAGCAAGGGCAGCAGCGGAACCTGCTCTACTACCTCAGCGTCGAAGACGGCGACCCGACGTATCAGCGCCCTGCTATCCAGCTTGGTGGCGGCAACCCGGGCCGGATGAGCAGCCTGCCCGGCTCGGGCAAGCGCAACGTCGCCATCATCGTCAAGGGCAGGCCCATCATGCTCGGCCCAAGTGCCTCGCCAACCACGTCAGAGATGGAGCCGTTTGACTCCAAGTGGAACTGTGTTCTCGACCTTTCACCGCTCTTCAACTGCGCACGACGACGCGCCAATGTCAGCCGGCCCTTTTCGGAACTGTCGCTGGCAGCGCCTCGCTACGCCGCGACGCCTGCGCCATCGACGAAAGGCGGCAACGCCAGCCGACCTGCGTCGCAGCAGGTGTACCCGCCTACGGCGGGCAGCGTGCGTCACTCGGCGCTTGCCCTCGAAGAGGCATATCAGGTCGACCGATCGCGGAACCTCGACAAACTTGCGGCGTCGGGCAGCGTCGCTGCCTCGAACGTGGGCGTCGGCGGCGCGCGCGGCGCTGCAGCGACAAATCCGCGCCTCGCGGCCATGGGCAATGCCATGGGCCGATCGCTTTCGTTTGGGCCGAGCGTCGCGGCTGGCGCAGGCCAACGAGGCCCCAACGACCCGGTCATGGCTCGATCCGGATCATCGGGAACGATACCGCAGCGCCAACAGCAGCAGCAGCAGCAGCGACAGCAGATCGGACGCGGCCATCCTCCTCCGCTCTCGCTCTCGACGGCGGGCGTGGCCGGAGGCATGTCGCGGCAGCCCTCTGGTTTTGCGGCGGGTGAGATGACGCCCGGCTACCCCGGTACGCCACGGTCGGCGAGCTTCCGGCTCGGATCGGCCGGCGGTATATCTGGTGGAGGAGGTGGCTTGCTGTACAAGGCCAGGCAGCGTGCCATCAGCGCCGCCACGACCGCTGCGGCAGGGGCAGGAATGCCCGAGGACTCGGCGGGTCAGGGCCGGAGCAGGACGGTCATGTCGATCGGCCAAGAGTGGGGTCAGCAGCAGGAGCTCGACTCGATGCTGGAACGCCGCCCTTCGGCGGCGGCGGTGCACGGCTACGCCGGTGCGGCTGCCGATCCATCGACGGCGACGGCGGCAAGCCTGCGGACGATACGGCCGTGGTCGCATGCCAACGCTCACGCCGATCCGAACGTCGTTGGGGCCGGGCAGCACGATGGCATCCTCGTCACGACGACGATCCTCCCGCCACGGCCGCCATCGTTGTCGTCGCCGTCGTCTCTGCCGTCGTTGTCGGGGTCGTCGTCGACCAAATCGCCGGACTCGGCAGCGGGTCAGCTCGATGGCGTAGGCGAGGCTGAGCCGCATCGGCGCCAGTCTGTAGCCGAGGATCTGACGTTTACGTCTTCGATCACGGCCAACGGGCAGGAAGCGGCGGCGATCAGCACGGGCGAGAAGCTGGTGTCGTCGGACCTGCCCGGGGATGTACCCGGAGATGCCGTGGGGGCAGTGGCTTCGGTGGCGCAGGACGACGTGGCCAATGCGGCGGCGGCGGCCGAGGGCGGGCGGTGGAAGCACGAGCGCGGCGGGGTGGTCGAGATTGAGGTTGCGCTGGTCAACCGGCATCGCGGCGGGTCGTCGGCGTTGGGCGGGGCGGATGGGTACGGGTACGCGGGCGGCGAGCATGATGGCGGGGACTGGAGCGTGGTGGTGAGCTGGGACGATGCGTCTGTGGCGTCGGTGGACACGGGCGCCGCTCGACTAGGCGGCAAGCTGCTCGACTCTGAAGGTAAGTCGAATCGTGTCGGCTGCGATGCGTCGTCGACTCTAGCCAGGGCAAGTCGAGCGGGTCGCTGATTCTTATTGTCTCTTGGCTCGTCGACCTTTTTTCGGCATGTCACCATCTGCCACGCCCCGCGGCGCAGGGATCAAGCAGCGCTACCTGTGGGCGCAGCCGTCGTACGCGTCGGTGGTGCCCGTCGAGAACCACGTTGCGCTTCCGTGAGTGCGGTGCGGGCCCTGCTGACCACCCACGGCGCGAAGGGTGACGTCGATTGCTGATACGCTGCCCCCGCTCCGCCCTCGTGTTTTGACCATGCCACGCCGTCGCCGTCGCCGTCGCCACCAGCCTATCGGGGCAGGCGGGCTCGACCAACGGGACGACGATGAAGCTCGTCTGCCTGTCGAGCGGCTACGTGGTGCTGCCGGACCTGGTTGTGCAGGTGTACAGCGCTGGGCACGCCGAGGCGGAAGAGGTGCGCATCCAGGGCCTAGGCGCCATTTTTGTAGACTGACGCCGTCGTCGTCGTGGTCGCTCCTCGCCCCTCGCTTCCACCGCGAGTTTAGACGGATCGTCTCATTGAACCATGTCTGCGATCTTTGTTTGGATGCAGGAGGAGGCTAGGCTCATACGACCGACTAGAATAGAGCATGGATGGCGGTCCCCAGCGTCGACGAGAGAGGGCCAAAGAGGGGCGCGAGCGAGCGAGCGAGCGAGCGTTTAGGCCAGGCCAGGCTAGGCCAGGCCAGGACGATTTCACGCGCCCAGCCATTGCGCGCCGCTCTCTTCTTTGTCTTGCTTCTTCTTTGGATCTGCAGCCGTCTTTTGGGCTCGGTGCCCCAGGCAGGCAGGCAGGGGCGGGGCGGAGGTTGAGGCTGCAGGCATGCATGCGTGCATGGCCTGGCGCAGGCGCAGGCGCAGGCGCAGGCGAGGCAAGCAAAGGCCAGGCCAGGTTCAAGCAGGCGCCCCAAGAAGAGGCCAGGACCAAGAGGCACGACGGTCGATCCCCCGCAATTCCAGCCGAGATGCAGCCTCGCCTCGCCTCGCCTCGCCTCGCCTCGCCTTGCCTCGCCGTCATTCGCGCGCCGCGAGCCTAGTCAGTCAAGCCCGCCATCCATCGAGGCTGGGCCAGGACCACGACCAGGGCCGAACGAGCGGAGTTGGTCCTCGATGCGGACGCAGAGCCGCCCTGGCCTCGCTCTCCGCCCATGGCAGAGGCCCTGCCCACCATCGTTCCATCCATAGTCGCTGCTACGACCACTCGTCGTCGCCGTCGTCGTCGTCGTCGCCACTACCACCACCACCACCACCATCATCTTTGGCGCTCGCCTCGTTCCTTCTGTGCCTCTTCCGCGCATCATCTCTACATCCTGCCTCCTACACTGACACCTCGACGACCAGGGCCACCACCACCGCCGCCGCAACTGAGAGGACGGCAGAATACCTAGGGGTCACATCGCCATACCACACCCGCTGCGCAGCACCGCACATCCCCGGCAGACAGGCAGGTCCATCATACCTCCGCCCGTCCATCGCCTGCCCTACCGTCTTCTCGCGCCTCAACCTCCCCTCCTCCCTCCTCCAGCCTCGGCACACCCACCTTGATACCCACCCACCGCACTAAACGCCCACAATGACGACCCGCTCGCCCTCGTCCCCGCTCCGGCTCGCACTCGTCCTCCTCCTCGTCGCACTTGCCGCCGCAGCCACCGCCGTCGATGCATCGCCAGACCGTCTGCAGCGACGCCAGAGCCTCACTTCCACCGCCGGCATCCCCGCCACTCCCAACGGTACGTCTCGTCTCCTTTCCCCCCGGTTCTTGGACCCTCACTGCACTCCGCGCACTCGGGGCCCAGTACCCGGATGCGACATCGACGAGGCGCATCGCCTGACTTTCTTCTCGGTCCTTGTCCCTTCTTTCGCCGCGTCGCACCTCGCATGTCCGTCCTTTGCTCGGTCGCAACCTTGCCTGGTCTTCGTCCCTCGTCTTGGTCGCACCTCCATCTTTCCGCCCCTTCCCCCCTCTCTCGCCGCCCCTCGCGCCAGTCGGCACGGGCGCCCCCGTCGCCACGATCCCAGACGGCCTCGGCGGCCTCTCGACGGGCACCTCGGTCCAGTTCACGCCCGGCGCCTCGTCGCCCGCCCCTCCCGTCCCCTTTATCGCCCCGACCGATGCGGCCGGATCGGCCAGCCTCGCCTCGATCCTCACCCATTACTCGCAGGGCATGACGGCTCCCACGCCCACCACTGGCCCACCCACCGGCATCTCGACGGGCCTCGAGGGCGGCTTCACGGGCACCGCCACTTCGAGCGTCCTCGACGGCCGCGTCACGACCATCGACAACGCCGCCACCACCTACACCGGCCCGCGCCCGAGCTCCTCGGCTTCGGGCGCAGCCGCCAACAACGCAGCCGCCGGAGCCACGGCCGTCCCGCTCTTTGGCGCCGCGTGGGTCCTTTCCGGCCTGCTCGTCGTTGCCGCAGGCCTCGGCGGCGGCGCCATCCTCTTCTGAGCCAGCCTCGCGAGGGCCTCCTTTGGGGGCAGGGCGGCGCTCGTCCTCTTCCTCTCCTCCCCTCCCGCCATCCGCTCCTCTGATCGACTCAGAACGGATCCGTCAGCCTTTCTCGGCCTGTCCATCCCCCCTTGGCTCACGGTCCATCCAAATCGAGCAGGACCTGGCCCTAGCCTTTCTTCCCCTCCGCCGTCGTCCTCACCTGGCCCTATGCGTAGACTGCCTCTCTCTGCCCACCGCACCGCCCCGGCTCGTCCCGGACCCCATCTGTCCCCTCCAGGAGATATCCGGCTCTATACCCATGCCCCCCACTGCCCATGCTCTGTGCCTAGGATCGTCGTTGCAATCCCAGCACCCGCCGACCGATCCAAGCGCTTAGGGCGACCTGCCCATCCCTGGCCCGTCACGTGGCGTCGAGGTTTTGCACAACAGCAGGGCGGATGACAGAGGTGAACGATACCAATACTTCCGAGGTGAGCGGTAGTGCGAAAAGAGAAGCTCACGTCGTGGGCAGCAGGCCTGCACCCGCCTCCCTCGACAACGAGGCGGAACGAAATAGAGCAAAGCAAAATCAGACGACCGCCGCGACCACTTGACTGCAGCGACGGCGCAATGCCGCTACTGCGCCTTGACGGCGCCGTCGTGTCCCCGCTGCTGCCGCTGCTGGCGTTGCCGCCGCTCGTCGTCGCGGTTGGCGCGCTTGATCCTGGCAAACAGGCCCGAATCGGCTCCGAGGATAAACTGGAGCGTCACCATGGGCCACGACGTGTGGTGCGGCAGGATGTCGTAGAACTCGGGCGCCAGCTTGCGCAGCGCGGGCAGGCGCGTCCACGGCACCGAGGGGAAGTCGTGGTGCTCGTTGTGGTACCCGACCTGTGCGACAGAGGGAGCGGCACAAGGCATGGGGCGAGCGTCGACGCAGCAGGCAAAGGGCGGGAAGGCGGAAAGGAGGAGGGACGAAAGCGGTCAGCTCCAGGAGCGAATGAACGGTCGACCGTTTGATCAGTGCGTCGACCAGTGTGTCGACCATCGGCAATGGGCAGGCCGTATAATGGCCTCGCACTCCCTCCGCGCGCCGCCCGCGGATACCGCGCCGCACTCACATTGTAGGCCAGCACGTTGAGCGGGCCGTAGTAGCTCCACGTCTCCTGGGCGATGCCGCCAAACATGTAGTGCTCGGCGATAAAGTGGGCGGCGCACGGGTGCAGGCTGCCGGCAAAGAAGCTGCTCTCGATCAGGTAGACGAGCGCCGGCCAGCCACACAGCCGCACCAGCACGACGTCAAAGGCGAGCTGCGAGACGAGGTTGGCAAAGTGCCAGAACGTCGGGCGCTGCGCTCGCACAAAGCCCGGCCGCAGCGCGTAGAAGAGGATCTGGAACGTGCTGCGCGGCGGGGGTTCAAAGAACAGACGGACGTCGGAAGAGACAGGTTAGTCACCGGCGGCGTCGTCTCTCTACCCGTTCTGTCGCTGCCGGCGCCTCGGCGGCACTCACGCAAAGAAGGCCTTGCCAAAGACGTTGTTGAGGCAGAGCAGCTCGAGCTTGGTGGGCAGGTCGGTATCGACGCCGTCCTCGCCGAGGTACTTGTGGTGCTCGAGGTGGTAGGGTTTGAAGGCCATGGCGTAGGGGATGCCAATGGCCCAGTTGACGAGGATGGCCCAGGCGCGATTGGTGCGGATGCCCTTGAAAGCGAGGTTGTGGGTGATTTCATGGATAGCGAGGAACGTGTTCTGGTTGGCCGTGCCGCCGACGACGTAGGCGAGCGCGAGGAACTTGAGGCTCAGCGGGTGCCACCCGAGCTGCGACACCATGACGGCCAGCCCGACCTGGAGCGCCAGCACGCCAAACGAGACGTACTTGGTCAGCGGCTCGTGGCCCATCAGGTTGCGCACCTCGGGGTGCGCGCGCAGGATGGCCATCCGCCGGGACCGGTGCGGCTCCTCGGTGTGCATCCAGAGGAAGTCGGACGGGTCCTGGGCCGAGGGCAGGATGGGCGGAAGCCACTGCTTGGCCTGCTCGGCCGGCGTCACTGTCGCCGCGGGAACCGGCTTGCGCTGCTTGAGCGTGCCGCCCAGCAACTCCGCCACCTGCGCGCCCTCCTTGTCGTCCCACTCATCTTCGTCGCCATCGCCCTCCGGCGTGTCGTCGCTGTGAACCGATGTGGCGGACGAAGAGGATGCGGCCGCGTTGGACACAAGCGATGGTGAGCCGGAGCGAGAGGACGCCGAAGATCCCGCGGCAGACGAGGAGGAAGCGGCGGCCGTCGAGTGGCGGGGACCCGGAGCTCGGCCGGCAGCGGGCGAGGTCTGCTCGGCGCCGCCGTAGAGCGACCAGTCGACGCTGACGGACGGGTTGAGCTTGTCGGTGAAGCCAAGCATGGCGGCGAAGCGCTCGAGCTGACAAGTGTGGAGCGATGAGGGGACTGGGGTGTTATTCGGCGAGGACGAACAAGGCGTCAAGGAAGGTATCGGCACCAGGCGGCGAGATGACGGGTCGAGCAGGGCCAGGAAGGGGTGGGAGGGAAGATGAAGAGGGCCGGCCTCTTCACGAAAAGGGGGATGTCGTAACGGAGCCTTCGGATGCCGTGTCGTCAGGAGCTCGTGATCCGCTGTGCTCTAGAAGGGAGGAGCCAAAAGGGGTGGCGAGAGGGCGAGAAGGGGGGGGAGGGATGGTGGCAAAGGAGCGAGTGGCGTAGGTCGAAGGGCGCGGAGAAGAACCACCGCCTTGGCCCCGCCGCCATGCCGAGGGCACGTTGGCCCCGGGCTGGCAGCTGGCTGGGCCCCACGCGCACCGCCCCCCCGCAAACTTTTCCTCCGCCTTGGCAGGTGTCCCGTGCGAGCCGCCGCCACCCAAACGGGCTCGGTTGACCGACGTGCCGCGGAAAAAGGCACTAAATCCAGTACTGCTCATCAAATATGAGTATAGAAGGGCTAAGAATCTGCACTGAGCTCCAAACCTCTGTCTTCCACACCAAAACAGACCTATGGCAGAAGGCTGGCTGGGTTAGGG
>NW_006920880.1:846888-848347 GCF_000417875.1 Pseudozyma flocculosa PF-1
GTTGTTTGGAGCGCTCTGCAGGGCATGTATGTGAAGTTTGGGTTAGGGTTAGGGTTAGGGTAGGGTTACAAGGTGGACCCAGCCAAAAGTTGGGTAGGGATAGGTTACAAGGTGGACCCAGCCAAAAGTTGGGTAGGGATAGGTAGTGTACCTTGTTCTTTACCTATTTCTGAGCATATTCTTTGCTGGATCCCTTATCAGTTGTCTTACTGGTTGCGGCGCTACGGTCGCTCAAAGTAAGTCCGCTTTTGGGGTCGATGACCAAAAATGTCACAATACAGCCTTGTGCCGCTAATGAACGTTGTTCATAACAATGAGATTGAGATGTACAAGACGTTTCAAGAAGATCGAACGGATAGCCATGGAGAAAAAGCAAAAGTTGCATTTCGGGGGGTCGACCTAAGGGGGGACCCTTACCCAGGTCCGACCCTGACCCCCTCAGATCTTCTTGCACTCTTAATGAAAGTTGTTAGGGTTAGGGTTTACAAGGGTATCCCCAAAACAAACAGGGTAGGGGTGCTTATTGAAAGTTGTTCATATGCCATTTGTGAGTACTTTTGATCAGTCACCCCTACTCAGTTGTCTTGGTGGTTGCGGAGCAGTGGTCGCTTGAAAAAGGTGCGTTTTGGGGGTTGAACGCCAAAAAGTTGGGAATTTCGACTTGGTCCCTTTGTGCTGGCGGTGCGGCACGGCGGTGAAAGTGAGTGAGGAGATGCTGATGGTTCGAAAGGAGGAAAAGGAAGGCACGGCGCGCAGGGAAAAAGGACGCGCGCGGCAGGCTCGGAGCCGAAGCCGCGCGACATCCCCCCCTCCCCGAGCTGAGCGACTCTTTCTACAATACAGGAAGTGGAGCCTGAGAAGGTTGTGGAGAGTGGTGTTGCGAAATGCGCGGCGGTGCGGTATCGTGGACTGTGCTTGGGAATGCGGTATTGGGAACGGAGCGTGGAACTGCGGGACGGATGTGAGACTGGACGGAAACGAGGCGGTATGGAACGAGGAGCATCGGTCTAGTTGGACAGGTGACGCAGACGCGATATGGCGTCAACGTTCCCGTGAGCTTTGCCGGCTCGATGGACGAACGATAGCGAGTCGAGGAAGGGCATGATGTACGTGCGCAGCCTCTCGATGCGCGGTGTGAAAAGGCGACGGGAGCGCGAGGAGGCGCGCAGGACCGCGCCGAGGGGTGCGTGATCGGTTACGACGATGATGCTGGGTGCGCCCTCGAGGTAATGGCGGAGTTGGTGGAGGGCCCAGACGAGGCAGGACATCTCCAGCTCGAGGCCGAGCAGCTTCGCTTCGGAGGGAGAGGTCGGGGTCGAGATGAAGGCGATGGGTCTCTCGGTCGTGGATGGCCTTTCGCGAGGTTCGGTGTGCGAGCCGTCCGGGTCGCCGTCGTCGGCGTCTGGGGTTGCGCCGGCGTCGGCGATGTGCGCTGTGGCCGTTCGTCGCGTCCGACGGC
>NW_006920880.1:848944-855747 GCF_000417875.1 Pseudozyma flocculosa PF-1
CGCTGTGGCCGTTCGTCGCGTCCGACGGCGAGCGGGTAGGTCGCCGGCCGAGGCCTTGTAGTCCGCGATGGCGCCGGCGCACCCGTCGTCGATCAGGTCGGCCTCGAACTCCCATGTCGGGGTCGGGTCGTCTTTCCACAGCACTCGGTATTGCTGATAGCCGCGGAAGAGACGTTCGCCGACGATTTGGTCGACTTCCCACCTGGGCTCGTCTTCATCGTTGGGCGCCTCGATGGCTGTGCTTTCGAGAGGGCGGCCGAAAGGATCCGGCTTGCGTGGGCAGAGCTGGAGGTGAGAGCGGTCGAAGTGCGGGTCGATCTGTAGGTTGGCGGGCAGGTCGAGCCGTACGCGGTGGTCTGACAGGACTTCGGCGATCGGGAAAGGGCCGAGCAACGATGGGTCAAGGCGATGCTCTGTGCTTGCGAAGGGAACGGGTCGGTCTTGGAGACGGATGAGGACTTTGTCGCCTGCAACTAGATCTGGGAGCGGTTGGTGGCGGCCGTCGAAACGCCGCTTGACTTCGACCTGTTGACGGAGCAGGTTGTAGACAGCCTCCTCGACGCGGGCCTCGGCTTCTTTGCGCTGGTCGTCCGAGGACGCCGAGGAAGGCGCTGTGGTGGCGGCCTGCGGTGGCGTGATGTAGAGTAGCGCGTCGGGGCTGTAGCCTGTTGCGAGCGACGGTGCCGCGTTGATCGCTGGTTCGGCGAGGTTGAGGTCATCTACCCATGTGCCTCCCGGTCGCATCGCCAGGGCTCGGAGGACGCGCTTCAGCGTCTGGATGTATCGCTCGACTGGGTTGGCCTGCTGGTGGTGCGGCGCCGAGGGCGTGAGGGTTGCGCCGATGCTGCGCGCGAACTGTTGGCCGTGCTCGCCGATGAAGCGCTTGTCCGAGTCGGTGATGATGACTTTTGGCTTCCAACCCCGCCGTAGGACTAAGCGCGAGAAGAGCTCGTAGACGCCTTCGGCGGTGATGGACGAGGAGCAGGCCGAAGTCAGAAGCGTCTTGGTGAACAGGTCGACCACCACGAGTATCGCGTCGAGGCCGTGTGAGACGGGTAGACCGAGGACGATGTCCATTGACACGGAGTGGAACGGGCGCGTGCAGGCCGCTTCGGCGCGGTCCAACGACAGGCAGCCGGTTCGGGGCCTCGTCTTGGTGCGCAAGCAGGGTGGGCAGTTATCGATGTACGCGCGTAGAAGGCTGACGAGCTTGGGGTGGTAGAGGCCCTCCAGAAGCGGAATGGTCTTGGCCAGGCCGAAGTGTGCTCGATCATGCGCCGCGGCGAAGGCCTTGCCGAGCAACGCCTTGGGCAAGTAGATCCTTCGCTGTAAGCGGTGCGGGCCCACGTAGACGACGAGGCCGTCTTGGAGACTGAACCCGAAGCGGTCCCGGTTGGAGTATTCCCCTTGCGGCGCCCTTTCGGCCGTGGCGGCATCGGCGGCAGCCTCCTCGGCGGTCTCCGGACCTTGCGGCTGCTCGTCAGGATCGGTCTCGGACTCCGTCTCGTCGTCGCTATTTGAGGCGGTCTCGGCCTCCGCGTGTTCGTCGCCGTCTTCCTCGGACGAGTCGTCGCCGTTGTGCAGTAGGCTGTCGCGGATGGCGGCGATCGTCGGGTCGTTCTGTTGTGCCTCGCGAATCTCCTCGAGCGACAGGAGGGCAGGTTGCTCGAGCGCCGGTCTGGCAGGGAAAGCGACCGCGATCTCGGGGAAGTCTTGGTGGAGAGCCGCGGCGAAAGCGTCCTGCGATGCGTCGGTGTACAGGATGAATGGCCGCTGGTAGTCGGGAAAGGCGAGCGTCGGTGGTGAGCTGAGGCTGGCTTTGAGGTCGTCGAGGCTGGCTTGCTCGGTGGGTCCCCATTGCAGCTTGACCTTGGACGCAGTCGTGCGTTCGCCGTTCGCATCGACGAGCGACCACTTTTTGTCCTTCTCGTCAACTCGTCGATATCGATGGCCTCGGAGCAGGCGTGACAGGGGAAGGGCTCGCTCCGCGTACCGAGGGATGAAGTCTCGGTAGTAGTTGAACAGCCCCAGGACGTGGTAGAGTTCCTGCAGAGTCCTGGGCGCGGCGATGTCCTGCACGGCCTGCACCTTCCGTTGCTGTACGGAGATCCCGGCACCGGAGAGTTGGCGGCCGAGTAGGGCGAGGGAGCGTAGACCGAAATGGCACTTCGACGGGGAGAAGCGGAGTCCGACTTTGGTCGCGGCGGTCAGGAGAGTGTCGAGCGCGTCGACGTGTTCTTCGAGCGTCTTGGAGAACACGACAACGTCGTCCAAGTAGACAACGGCATGGAGCCATCGCAGGCGACCGAGGACTCGATCCATGAAACGCTGGAACCACGCCGGCGCGCCCTTCAGGCCGAACGGGACGCGCTTGTACTGGTAGAGGCCCGAAGGGCAGATGAATGCGGTCTTCCATCTGTCGGCCTCCTCGATGTCGAGTTGGTGATATCCGCGGATTGCGTCCAGACCGGAAAACCAGTGATGGCCGGCGAGCGCCTCGAAGATGTCGTCGATGCGAGGGAGCGGGTAGCGATCGTCGCGGCTGACTTTGTTGAGGCCGCGGTAATCGACGCAGAAACGCCACTTTTCGCCCTGTTTGACGAGTAGGACCGGGAAGGACACCGGCGATGATGACGGCTCGATGCAGTCCCAGTCTTTGAGCTGTTGTATCTGAGCGTCCATGACCTGTCGCTTTTCCGGGGAGTACCGCCGCGGCGCCTCCGGGAGGATCTCCTTGCCATCTATCAGCGGAATGGGCATCGCTGATCCGTCGGCGGTGACGTGGCCCGGCGTGCCATCGAGCGAGAAGGCGGCGGTGTGGCGCCGGAGTAGGTCGACGATAGCGGGGTGAGGCTCGCCGTTTGCCCCAAGGCCAACGTTGAAGATGTTGTCGACCTTCGTCGTCGCACCGGGGTCCGGCGAGAGACGGGCCAGAGGGTCGTCGCCGAAGTCGATCGGGTGTGGCGCGATGTCTGGGTCGGTGAGGACCTCGGCTTCTGACGGTTCGCGCTCAGCTGTTCGATCGGGCGGCTCGGCGTCGGCGGTGATGGCCGGTGCGGTCGTTCCGTGGCCCTTCGTCGAACCGGCAGAGTCGAACTCATCGCGGTCGTTGGCTGTAGCTGCGGATGTCGCGGTGCGCGCTTCGGCGGTGGGCTTCGTGGGCGCTGGCTGCATCGCGAAGGCGCCCGCTGTGACCTCCCGACCGGTCGACAGGAGCGGTAGGGCCTGGCCTAAGCGAGTGTTGCTTCTGATCGTTGCTGGGCTGTCGCCGAAGTTGGTGAGAAGGACGGCGGCGGTGGAGTCGTCGATGACTGCGGACGGCATGGCTAGGTGTAGCGACTCGGTCTTGTCGGTCCAAAGACAACTCTGCACCGCGTAGTCGACACCGGGCAGCAGGTGTGCATCGAACGGAACCCACGCGTGACAGCGCGGAGGAATGGTTGTGTTGCTCTTGGCCGTGAGGGCCCGGCTCGCTCGCTTGGCCGTCAGCGGCTTGCCTTTCGTGTCGAAGATGGGGAAGGTCGCGCCCTGGGCAGTGGCGGTGCCTGTGGCCACATCGAACACTGGCTCTATAGCTGCGATCGTGTCGACCCCGATGCAGACTTTCGGACCGAAGTCCTTCATGACGTGGAAATCGGCCTCGGTCGCGAGTAGGACTGGCGCTCCGTCGCGGGTGGCTGGGATGTGGAAACGCAGCGTGACCCAGCCGGAGGTGTAGCTCGAGCCGACTCCGTCGATGCGTAGGGTAGGGCCGTTGAATGGCGCCAGATGCATGCTGTGTGCGAGCGTTTCGTCGATGACGGACAGGTTCGCGCCGGTGTCGACCAGCGAGAGGCGCGCCTCCTGTCCGGGCAGTACGATGTAGGTCGCGGCTGGTTGGTGTCGTTGGTGCGCCTGTCCCGTGCCCGTGTCCAGCGCGGGCTCGATCTCGATGACGGGCAGTCTGCCGTCGAGCGCCGGACGTCGCTTGTCGGCCAGCCTTAGGCTTGCAACGTGCGGTTCCATACGGAAGACAGTTGGCATCGCGCGTAGAGGCCGGGATGATCCAGAGAGACGTCGGACCAGAGCTGGCTTGTATGAGCCGTTGCGGTTGATGAGTTCGGGAGGAAGATCGCACTTTCTGTGCGCGAGGAGCGGGGACTTGGAACGTGGAGGTGCGATGGACTTTCCGAGCTTGTTTGGCTGTGTCGTCGGAGGCGTTGCTGGTGGATCCGTGGCGGCGCGATGCTCTGGTTGAGGGGACAGGATCGGGAACTCTATCGGGACCTGGGACGGCGGCGGCTCGACGCTGCGTGTATGAGTGTCTGTGATGCCGCTCGCGGAGTGGGCGGGGCTGTGGCCCTCATGCTCTAGTAGTTTTGAGACGTCGCGGTCTGCTCGCCCCCCTCCATCTCTGGCGTGCTCTCCTCGTCGACCTCTCCGGTCGTGAGGGCTTCCGGCTCTTCGACCTCGAGCATGGCGAAGCCGTACGCCTGCATTGCTTTGACCTCGGCCGCTGCGCGTTGGGCCTGTGTGGGTTTCGTGACGTGCCAGTGTTCGAAGTCAAAGTGATCGCCTCCGCACGTCCGGCAGGCCCACTTGAGCGCGATCTCGCGGCCGCTGGCCGGCAGCTTGTAATGGCGCACGCGCTGGCCGTTGACCGTCTTGTAGTACGCGTTCTCCGGGCGGTAGTCGCTCGTCACGGACTGCTTGGCGGCGGCCGCAGAGGTCGGGCTCGCGTCGCTGAGGGAGGCCGCCGGGGACGGCGGTTTCTTGGAGGGTGTCGAGAAGGTGCTGAATGACGAGAGCGACGAAGTCGATGGCGTGGGCGGGGAGGCTTGCTGGCGTCGTCTGGTTGGGACTGACGAGGCGGTGCGCTCGATCTCCGACTCCTTCCACGGGGTCTCTTGGGCTCTCAGCTCATTCAGGAAGTCCTCGGGCGTCGAGATTGGACCGATTTTGAGGCGTAGGAGGCACTGGAGTGAGGCGGGGAGACAGTCCATGAGCTCCAAGACGATCTCGCGATCGCGCCAGTCCGGATTGGCGGCGTAGAGAAGTGCGGTCTTGTCGAAGTAGAACGTCGCCGCGTCCTCGTTGGGCCAGTCCCAGGTGCGCTCCTTGGCCTTGTTCCTGGCTGTGGTGTAGTCCTCCTTGAAGGTCCTGTTGATGGCCGCTCGCCACTGAGTCCAGCCCTGACCGAGACTCGCGCGTTGTGACGACGGCATGTATTGGAACCACTTGGCGGCCGATCCTTTGAAGCACAGGGGGAGCATTTCGAGGACCGACAACTCGAAGGCGGCGTCGAGCGAGTGGTGCGCGAGGAGGCTGTCGATGCGACTTGTGAAGTAGTCGGCGTTCGAGCCATCAAACGTGCCGATCTGTTCCGCCTTGAGGTTGAAACGACGCGGTGCGCTCGCGCTCGCGGAGGCGTCGAGGCTCGTTGCCGGGGCGGGAGCGAACGTCGGCTGTATGCGCGTAGCGGTTGCGCCCCGCGTGGTCGGCTGAAGGGTGGGCGGTACGTCCAGTCCTTCGTCCTCGCTGCCGTCGTCGTCGTATGTCGGGTAGCCGGCTGCCGCGGCTGAGTCGTGCGGGACGCCCGGTTGACGGCTAGTGTAGCGCGGAGCCGGAGTGCGACGGCTGACCGGGCGGAGATGGGGAGGGGGATCGCGAGTGAAGGCGACCGGCTGCTCTGAGCCTGGACGGATGGTCTGACGAAGGAGCTGGGACGTATCGTGTGCGAAGTCGAGTGAGGTCGGCTGGAGAGAGGGGATCGTCGACGTGGCCGTGGCGGCCGGGGCTCCGGTGACGTCGATGCTCTCCTCAGCGAGACGGTGCTTCGACTTGATAGCGCGCATCCGCTCGTCGTACCTTCGACGTTCCTCTGCCATCTCGAGTTCGGCGGCGCGTCGACGTTCGTCCTCATCGTGGGGCTTGGAGGAGGAGGAGGCGGAGGCGACCTCGAGCGACTGAATGCGGTCGGCGAGCGGCTGGATGGTGTCCTTGAGCTGGACCTTGTACATGGACATCAGGTCGATGAGGTCGGACATGGTGATTGGGCGAGCGGTCTCAGCGGTGGCGGAGCGAGTCTGGACGCCCTGGGGGTCGAAAAGGGTGGGGTTGAGAGAGGGAGTCTCGGTGGACGGGGCGGCGCTGGTCGCGGCGGTCGCACCTCCGTCGCCCTCCTCGGCTTTGTCTTTGCCTTTGGGGGGCATGGCGAGGGTCGATGGACGGGTGGGCGTGTGTGTCGCGGAGCTCGTGTGAGTGGGAAGGAAGAAGAGGAGCTCTACACTCTTGTCACCATGTGCTGGCGGTGCGGCACGGCGGTGAAAGTGAGTGAGGAGATGCTGATGGTTCGAAAGGAGGAAAAGGAAGGCACGGCGCGCAGGGAAAAAGGACGCGCGCGGCAGGCTCGGAGCCGAAGCCGCGCGACACCCTTATTGAAAGTTGTGTACTTTTATGAGTGTGGAAGGCCCCTAGAAGATGGGAAAGATCCATCCGTTGGTTGCGGAGAAAAAGTAGAATTTGCATTTTCAGCCCCAGAGCAAAGGGGGGACCCTTACCAGGTCCGGATTTTGACCACCCCGGATCTTCTTTGTGCCTTAATGAAAGTTGTTTGGAGCGCTCTGTAGGGCATGTATGTGAAGTTTGGGTTAGGGTTAGGGTTAGGGTAGGGTTACAAGGGTTAGGGTTACAAGGGGTGGTGAAGCAAAAGGTGAGTAGGGATAGGTAGTGTACCTTGTTCTTTACCTATTTCTGAGCATATTCTTTGCTGGATCCCTTATCAGTTGTCTTACTGGTTGCGGCGCTACGGTCGCTCAAAGTAC
>NW_006920881.1:0-6056 GCF_000417875.1 Pseudozyma flocculosa PF-1
TTTCACCGCACTTCTTGATCCCCTGGTGCTGCTTGAGCGCAGCAGCACTGAGAACAACCTGGCCGCACCCACAGGCAACCAGACCTCTGGCAGCGGCTGCCTCTGGGCTGACAGGCACACCAGCATGCTGTCGGCGGATGTGTGCAGTGATGTTGCTGCGTGCAATGGCAAACTGGCAGACTGGGCAGGCGACCTGGCTCATGATGGAGGTGACGGCGGGGAGGATGGACCAGGTGGTGCTGCAGCCGGTGGCTGGATGGCTGTGACGGCAATGGTTGGCATGGACGTGTTGGTGGTGAGGGGTGATCAGCGGATGTAGTCGTCTCACAGGCTGTAGTCGGCCGTGTCCCCTGTTGTAGTCGCACGTAGACCAACTGTAGTTGCCCGTGTCCTAAGTTGTAGTTGCACGTACGCCTTGGACTGTAATGGGCTGTGTCCAGGTGTAGTCATGAGTGTCCCCAAGTTGTAGTCACAGGGTCCACCAGCTCGGCTAAAAGTCTAAATTTGTACTCCCTTTTGGAATTACCAGGGCCCGCTCAGCGCGTCTGGCAGGCCAGCAGCGGCCCGTCAGGGTCCACTCCGGCCAGCAGAGACGAGCGACGCGGCAGTCAAGCAAGCGCCAGGGGTCTTTGGAACCCTAACCCTACAACTTTCAATAAGAGGCCCTACCCTGTTTGTTTGGGGATCACCTTCTAACCCTAACCCAAGCTGTTGACTGCAGCTTTCAAATGGTACAGACTGCTGGCAGATTGGACCGCTGTGGACTGAGCAATTGCTGCTGGGGCAAGGATTGAAGGCGGGTAGAAGCTGTTCTTCTGCCATTTCTCCCCATCCTTGCGGTGGAATGTTGATCTGATTGCAGCGTTGGGTAGCCTTTGGCAGCGGCTTTCTTTCTATATAGGCTGAGGAGGGGTGGCGCTCCCCTTCGACGCCAATATGTCGCATTTCTGCCGATTTCTGAGCGAAAACGCTCTGTCTGACACCCCTTTCCCAGGGTATTTCGACTTTGTTCCTATCAACATGCCCTGAGACTTCACTGGTATCCTTTCTGAGGCAGCTGTGACAGATTGGACCGTTCAGATGGGCTGCTGGTACACTCTGGCAGGTTTGGCAGCGTGTTTTGGTCGTTTTTGACTCGTTTTTGAAAACTTTCCGGCTGTTTTTCTCAGCAACGGCCAAGACACTTGCCGTAGGGCTCAGCCAAGCTTTTGATCTCCTCATTGATATCTACAACTTTCAATAAGAGGCCCTACCCTGTTTGTTTGGGGATCACCTTCTAACTCTAAGTGGCAGGGGGCCATGAAGAATCTCGATGCCGGCTTGGAAGGGTGCCTTTGCCTCTGTGTCCTCGCACCCTGCATTTGTCCTCACGCTGTTGGACCATCAGACGAGCACACAGTGACACCAAAGCGGAGCATTCCTGCAACGGCAATACAGATCTCTTTGCGACAGTCCAACGACAACAGGGGGAAAGCCGACAGCAAGGGCGGCCTCTCACGGCTCGACCTTCCAGAATACAACTGTGGAAACCGTACCGGCCTTGATCGTCTCCTCGACCGTCTGGTTCTTCTTGACCTTACCGGCGTTCTTCTGCGACGGCTGCTGCTGCTGGCTGATGGTCTCGACGGCGGCAGGGATGCGGGTGTCGGCCTTTGTCTTGCTGGCGAGCTGGAGACGATTGTGGGGCATGTGAGTCAGGGCGCCGCTCTTGATGTCGGCCTCGCGCAGCTTCTGTGCTGACGGGTCGGCCGGTGCGAGCAGCGCGGCGGCGGCAGCGTCGGCGGCGGCGGCGTCGGTGTCGAGACCCGGTCGCGGCGTCAGCGGGGGCAGGGGCTTGAGGTGCTGCGGCACGGCCAGGTTGGATCGCTTGCCCGTGCCCAGCTGGAAGGCCGCATTCGCGCCCCACACCATCACGTCGCGGCCAAAGGCGGCGTGGCCCGCCGCCTCCACCGTGTCGAGCACCAGGGCGCAGTGGCCTGGCTTGCCGATGCTCAGCGAGTAGATCGGTACCGGGTGGCTGCGATCGAGAGGGGAGGGACGGGTTAGTCAGAAAGCGACGACCGTGGTCGGCGGTCAGGAGCCAGGGCAGGGCACTCACGTCTTGTTCGTCAGCTCCGAGACTGCCGCATCGTGATGGGGGAGAAGGGAGTGCCGGCGAGCGGATCGGTCAGTACGCGAGCTAACCAAGGAAGGCTACGAGCTTGGCCGCGCCGACTCACATTCCATCAGTCCAGAGACGGTCTTGACGCGCGCCGGCTGCGAGGCGACCTGGCTCCACATTGCGTTTCCGAGAGTGCCCCACTGACCCTTTCCGACGGCGAGGAGGTCGATCTTGAGGCCCATGCCGAGCGATCCGGGCTCGCGCCGCGTCGTCATGATGAACGAGTTGTCGCCGCCGGCGGCAATCGACGTTGCCCTGACCTCGGAGCTCGAGTTGGGAAAGGAGCGGGTGAGGACGACCTCGGAGGGCACGGGCACGCACTCGATGGCCACCTGCGAGCCCAGGCCGACCTGGCCGTGCGTCTGGCGGCCCCAGGCGAGCACGCGGCCGTCGTGGGTGCGGGCCAGCGAGTGTTCGGCTCCCGCGGCGATCTGAGCGATGTTGATGTTCTTGAGCGCGGGGATCTCGTGCAGCGTGGTGCAGTAGCGGATGCTGGCCGGGGACTCGGTGAGAGGCTTTGCGCCCGGCGTGGGGTCCGAGGCGGTCTGGACGGGAGCGTCGGCCGAGGGCTTCGAGGTGCGCCCGCTCTCGGTCGACGGAGGAGGCAGGGCGTTGGCGTCCATGAGCGATGCGGCGGGTCGGCCGGAGTCGCTCTCGAGCTCGGCAAAGAGCTTGGGTTCGAGCAGGGCCTCGGTGTGTCCGGGCTTGGTGTCTGGGGTGCGGGGCGAGTTGAGCAGGACGCGGCGGACGCCGAGCTGGCCGAAGCTGTTGCCGTCGGCGTTGATGGGCATGGAAAAGGCGCGGCCCTTTGTCGAGAGGGCGAGGAGGTGGTTGTTGCCGACGGCCACGTCGACGACGCGCTCGCCGCTGGCAAAGGCCGACGAGGGCGCGGGCTGCAGGATCTCGTGGTCGATGGTCGAGGCCGAGAGGAGGCCAAAGAGCGAGAGCGGGTTGGCGCTCCAGGATGCCGGCTTGCGAGGAGCCTGGAGCTGCTGCACGGCCGAGAAGGCGTAGACCTTGCCGTCCTTGGAGAGGGCAAAGACCTTGTCCTCGGTTGCCGTGACCTTGACAATGTCCTTGCCGACGAGGGTGCGGACGGGCAAGAGGGGCTGGGAAGCCATGGATCCGACGGGGGCGACGGCGTTGGCGTAGACCTTTTCGCGGCGTCGGCCGAGGGGCACGTCTTCGATTGCGGTCGACTGGCGCGAGGCCGGGTCAAAGAAGCCGAGCCCCCACTGGAGGACGTCTCCGTTTGCGTCTACTGCGACGCCGTGCTTTTCCTCGAGGGCAATGTCGCGCAGCGCGACGCCGTCAAAAAAGGGGATGGAGCGAGGGGAGCGGACGAGGGTGACCTGGGGCGCATCGGGCGCGACGACATTGTACCTGCAGGGTGTGGCGACCGTGGAGGGGCCAATGAGAAGCCAGGAGACCCGGGTTGGACGTTGGGACGTGACCCAAAAGGATTGCAACAGCGTGTCAGCGCGCGCACGGTTGGATAGAGGAGCGGCGAACGGCGTAGGCGTGAGGAGCGCAGGAGAGACGGGGAGGACAGGCAAACGCACCGATTCGAGCCCCAGGCGTAGACGCCCTGGTTGATTGCGCGCTGGCGCATCTGGTCCTGCTGTGAGGGTGTGGTGAGGGTGATGTCTGCCTCGGTCGCGACTGACTGCGCGACATCGTTGTGGACGGTGGTGGAGGTGGCCCACCAGCAGGCGACGCCGGCGCCGAGCGCGACGGAGTAGAAGAGGGCCTGGGAGCGGGGTGGCTGGGTATACGAGGACGAGGACGGGGATGGGCGGGAGTGAAGGAAGCGGCCTCGAGCTGCGGCGGCAGTGTGTGGCTGTGTGCGGAGCAGGGGGGACAGGGAGCGAGGTGCTGACGAGGAGCGGAGGGGCACGGCGGCCGCCTGGCGGGATGCGTGGCCGAGCATGGTGGGTGGGTCGGGCCGGGCCGGGCCGGGGATCGAGGCGGTGATTGAAGGGGGGTGAGGGCGATTGAGGGGTGGCTTGCGGTTGCCAAGCGACGAGGTTGCAGGCAGCGGCGATGACGGGACGACCGAGGAAGCTGCGAAGCGGCGTGAGGGTTGGTGGTCGGAAGGGCGAGCTTGTGGGTGCGACTGCGATTGGGGGAAGAAGACGTGGCGGTTAGGACGTTCGCTCGTGGCTGAGTGAGGATGGTGGTTGGTGGGAGCCGGAGAGGCCGAGGACCGCCGAAGGAAGGAAGGAACGACAGAGAGCACTTCGAGGCCCCGCTCAGAGGCGGCGGCGGGGCACAGAGCCTGTCCAACCTCCACAAGGGCCAAACGTACGTCTTTGTTGGCTAAGCCAGGCGGGCGGCACCAACGCACGCTTGGCCAGAGCAGCGGGTCCCCTTCTTTTTCATCGGGCAATCCCTTCGATCGGAGCCCGATCCACGATTCGACCCGCACCCCCGCCGTGGCCTGCCTCGCGTGCAACGACGACTGCGAGCCCAAGGCAGTCCGGTTGATGGTCGGCGAGCGAGCGAGCGTCGGGCGGATGGAAAGCCTCGTCAACAAGGCTGGACTGGCAGGCAATCAAGAACAGGACAGGACATCCGACGGCCGGCCGGTCGATGCGGCGGCAACGCAGCCAATGCCGTTAGAGGAGGCGGATTGGGCGGATGCCGGGTCGATGGTTTGATCGAGAGCCGCGCCATCGAGACGACGGCAGCAGGCAGGCGGCGAAGACGACGACGACGACGACGACGACGACGACGACGACGACGACGACGACGACGAAGACGGATGAAACAGAGGCCCCAGGTTGAACCTTGGCCCTCGAGACGACCAGGCGGGCGCGCGGGCGGGCGGGCAGGCACCCTGCCTAGCCTGGGCCGGCCTGCCTCTTGGTTTTTTCTCCCTCAAGGCCGCGGGTGACGCTTTGCTTGGCGGCCCACCAAAGCCAAGCAAGCAAAGGCGAGAGAGAGAGCGAGGCGAGGGTCCCCCGCCTGCGATCCAGGCACACGAGCCCCGACCCGCCTGCCCTGCTGCCTGTTGGGTGGCCGACCAACACCTGCTGGCCGGCTGGCGGGGCCTGCGGGGCTGCCCTCCTGGCTGATGTCGTAACTTTGAGCCGTGTTGGTCAGGTCGGCCCGGAATGCCTGCCTGCTGGTCTGCCATCCTGCCCATTCCAGGCATTCCCCCATCCATCCATCCATCCGCCCGCCGTCATCTTCTTCGTCGTCGAGATCGTCGTCGTCGTTGTGCTTCTTCTCGTCTTGTTCTGGTCGCCGCACTCGCCATCCTCGCCACCTCCTCTCTCGACTCTGCCAACAAACGCTCGGCGCGCCACTCTGCCAGGGCCCCCACCCGTGCCAACGGACGCGTAGGCTGCCTGCCTGCCTGCCTGGCCTGCTTGCGTCGGCCCTGCAGGCTTTGCCGCCTGCCCGCCTGCCTCTCTTTGTGTCTTCGAGTCGAGTGGGAAAAAAGGAGCCTCGACGGCAACCAGAGGAACTTGAATTGCTCTCATCGGGCAAACGGCCAACCAACACGCCGTCCTCGGCCGCGCGCGCCACGCCCTCTTTGGCAAGCGACCATCACCACCACCCTCGACCAACACCACCCCCACCACCAACACCAACGCTCCCGGGCGACCTTCAGCTCCATCGCCCTTGATCCATCCCCTCGCTCTCTCCTCTTGCTCCTCGCCGAGTAGGGAGGCGACACCCGCGGTCAGGGGGCCAGCCGGCTTCCCCTCTCCCCGCTCTCTGTGCATCGGCCGCCGCTGCCGCTGCCGCCAACCGCCCATCCCTGGACCTACCAACCACGCTCATCGCATCGCATCCTACATCCGCTCCTCTCTCTCTCTCTCCCTCTACCTTTTCCACACACTCTCTCTTCTTTTTCTCTCTCTCTACCTCTCTCTCTCTACTCTCT
>NW_006920881.1:6550-24908 GCF_000417875.1 Pseudozyma flocculosa PF-1
CTCTCTCTCTCTCCCTCTACCTTTCCACACACTCTCTCTCTTTCTTCTCTCTCTACCTCTCTCTCTCTACCTCTCTCTCTCTACCTCTCTCTCTCTACCTCTCTCGCTTTCTCTCTCTCTACCTCTCTACCCTTCTCTCTCTTCCTATCTTGAGCGCGCCCTCTCCCCCTCTTTTTCTCTCTACGCGTCTCTCTTTCAGCTGCCGCAGCCATCGTCTCCGACCCCACTCCCCCGCAAGCAATGTCAAGTCACCCAGGCCACTTTCCGCAGCACCACCATCACCAACATATCACATCTGCCCCCTCGACATCCACCTCGGCGACCCTCCCTGCACCCCTGCCAAAGCACAGCCTCTCTCCTTCCACGCCTCCCCGATCGCAGTACACCAGCGACCTGCCCACGCCCCCAACATCGCACACAGAGTACCGACCCACGCCACGCTCGCCATCCACCCTGCACGGCCATCCCAGCCACCTGGATGCCAGCCCAACCGCACGCCTGACGCACACATCCGCCCACAAAAGGGCGCATCCACACACCCACATGGCCACCACGGCAGCCGCAGCAGCTGCTGCCATGGACATGTCGCCCGCCTCCCTCGTCAGCACATCCACACATGCATCCCCAAGGGCGCATCCACCACCACCACCGCCGCCGCGGCGCCCCCCAAGCCCAAGTCCAGACGGCCGTAAGCGTCAAGACGAGAGGCAACGCGTCCTCCGTCAGGCAGATCGTGCAAGGCGCCACAGGTCCCTATCGTCGGGCCGATCCAGGACGCCCTCGCCCATCCTCGGCGCTCCATTCGGCCACTTCGACCTCGCCAACGACGACGCCGACGACGACGCCAACTCGCCCTCTGTGCAGCGCCTCAAGGTCGAAGGCGGCGATGCAGCGGCGGTCAACGACCCGGATGACCCACGCGGGCGCCTCTCGATGCCCATGCTCGGCCTTGGCCTAGGACCCTCGGCGGAGGAAGTCGAGCTTCTCGTCTACGGCACCAGTCCCGCCGATTCGGCAGATGCCGACGGCGCCCTGCATGACGGCCCGGACGGGCAAGAAACCAGCCACGACGTCAAACGTGTCCTGGAAAGCCTGTCCAAGATGGGCCTCGACGACGCCAGCAAGGCTAGCGACGCCACCGAGCGCGAGCGCGAGCTGGCCGACATGGTCAGGCTGCTCGCCCAGAAGTGCACCGACCTCTCGCTGCAGCGCGACCGCGCCAGGGCGCAGCTGCACACCAACCGGCTCACCGCCCTCTCGGTCATCTCGTCGACCAAGACGGCCCACGCCCACGCCCTCGCCGCGGAGCGGGGCGCGCGCGACCGCCTCGACGCCGAGCTCGAGGGATGGAAAGCCCAGGCAAAGATGCTCAGCGCCCTGTTGAGCAGAGCAGAGTCCCGCAGCCACATCGAGCGTCCCAGCATCGACACGCTCGACGTCGGCAGGCTTGCGAGCGCGGCCTCGAGCAGCCGGCTCCCGCCATCGCGCTCCGACGAGCTGCTCGGCGCGGCCGCCATGGCTCGTCGCACCTCGTCCGAGGCCGCTGCCACCGGCTCGAGGCCCTCTTCAGCACAGCAGCTCCAGGGCGCGTTTGAGCCCAGGAGCCCGTCCAAGGCCAGTCCGCGCAGCCGCCTTGCCGAGCCCGCCACGCCCGCGGGCGAAGAGGGTCGCGGCCGCGACCGGTCCAGGGACCGGCTCGCACTCGCCGCTCAGGCCGAAGCCCAATCCGAGGGCATCACGGGGCTCGGCATCCTCAACGCCGGCGGGATCGATGCCGTGCTCGACGAGACGCCGGCCTCGACGGCGGTCCTCCGGGAGCGCAACAAGCTCGCCGCGGACAAGCGCTACCTCAAGACGAGGCTGCGCGATACCGAAGCACAGGTACACCGCCTCGAGGCCGAGCTCAGGTCGCTCCGCCCTTACCTCGTGGGCGGCGGGATCAAGCTGGCCGAGGCCGAGCGTGAGCGTGCTGGCGTCAACGGAGCCGCCGAGGCCTCGTCGCAGGCCACGACGGCCTCAGCGGGTGCGGTGGGCGATGGCACGAGCACCGCTCCGGCCACGCCCAGCCGATCCGGTGGTCGGAAGGAAAGGAGCCGAAAGAAGAGGAATGCCGTCATGGGCGATGCCGAGACCGAACACCTGATGTTGGCGGCGAGGCGTCTGCGAGAGATGCGGAAGGCCGCCGAGGCGACACCGGCCGCAGAACACGCCGAGCCGGCATCAGTGCAGGCCGCCGTCGAGGTCGCGGGGATCAATGGCACTTCCATATCGGTCTTGGCACCAGCCGCCGAGCTCAAGAGTTCCATGGCGCATGCCTCGCCAGTCAAACGACAGGCGTCCGAAGGCTTTGACGGCGAGCTGCCGTACGAGGGTTCGCCGCGCACCCCCATGACGAAGCTGGGCGAGCGGCCCCCAAAGACGCCCCGGTCCAACCACAGCGTCCCTACGACGCCGAGGATGGCCGATGGCGGCGTCCGAAATGGCGACCCGGCTGAGCTTGCGCGCCCGGCCACCGATGTCAGGGAGTCCGCGCGCGCCTCGCAGCACAAGCGATTCGAGAGCAGCGCCTCGGTGTCATCCTTCACCGGCATCGACGAGCTGCTGCAGGCTGCAGAGACGCTCAACCCGGGCGCGAGCACCGCGTCGCCTCGGATGCGGACGCTGCCGGAGCACGAGCGGGCCGTCTTTTCCGGCGGCGATGGCCGCACGCGATACTCGCGCGAGCCCGTTCCCGTGCCGAACGCGCCGCACCCGCTCCATTCCGTCCACGCCCGTGCCATGGAGCCAGACCCCTACGGCTACTCGCACCATCATCACCACGCCGCCTCGAGCCCTATCCGTCTGCCTCACGAGAGCCCAAAGCGACGCCGCGTCTCGTCGGCCGCGATCGACACCGGTCCGTTTGGCTCGCCGTTCATCTCGGACCGTCAGCCCCGCGGCCGGACCAGCACAGAAGGGGCGGATCCGTACGGCCAGGTGCCTCAGCACCTGTATACGGACTACGCGCCTAGCGGTCCCTCGAGCGCCGGTGCCAGCCAGGCTCTCAGCGCGCTCGACCTGCTAGCGGACCAGGCTGCTGCCAGTCTCAACCCGAGCATGGGCAGCGATAGGTCCGGGGGCTACGACGGCGTCAGCCCGCTCGGCAGCCTGAGCAGCGACGAGGACGGTATGGACGGTGAAGCGGCGGCGGCGACGGCGGCGGCGACGGCGGCGACGTCGCGCGCCAAGCGCAGCAAGAGCGGCGACGCGTCAAAGGCCGGCTCGCAGAGGTCGGGCAAGAGCCCGTCGCGGGGCAAGGCCAAGGGCGGCAGCAACAACAACGGCACCGCCAGCGCCAGCGCCAGCGCCAACGACGCCGGCCAGAGCAGCTCCAGGTCGAACGGCGAGACGCGTTCGTTTGGCGGCAACCAGAACCCGGAGAAGCGGCTACCTTACGTGCGGTGGACCAACGAAGAGGACACCAAGCTGCGCGCGGCCATCAAGGAGCACGGGCAGCGGTGGGAGCTCATCTCTCGCGCGGTGGGCACGCGCTCCTACCACCAGTGCCGGCAGCGATACCTGCTCATGAGGCGCAAAGAGGCGGCCGCCAAGGCGCAGGCCGAGGCCGACGAGGCTGCCAACACGGCGTCGGCATCGGCGTCGGACCAGCAGTCGCAAGAGGAGGGCGACTACGGACGCGGTCCGCCCGCCTCGGCGTCTGTGTCGCGCAGGAAGAGCAGCGTCGGTGGCGGTGGCGCCGGCAGCAGCAACGGCCGACGCGTCCGAGGTAGTGGCGGTGGCAGCGGCGGTGCTGGGGGGCGGAGCACCAACGATGAGCGCTACGACGACCACGACGGCGGCATCAGCGACGACGGCCCGGATGCGGGCGACGTGACGGCGACGCCTCTGCACAAGCTCTCGATTGGCGCGGCGCCGTCGGGCGGCGGCAGCACGACGCACGCGTACGGGCCTTACTCGCCTACGCCGCGCCACGGAGCGCTCGGACCGGCGGCGGGATCGGCGCATAGCCGATCGCTCTCGCACCCGCACCCGCACCCTCACTCGCATGGGCCCTCCAACATCCTCCCACCCGTGCAGCCCGGCACTATCGGCCTGGGAGGCGGCGGAGGTGGAGTCGGTCCATTGCCGCCACCGCCGCTGAGTCCCTACTCGTCGTCGCACCACGGCAGCACGACGCCGACGGCACGAAGGATGTACTACCACCACCCGGCCTCGTCGCCGCTGATTGCGGGGTCGCGTCAACTCGCCCCGCTCTCGTCGTCGTCGTCGTCGTCAGGGGGCGGCGGTCTGGCCAATGCGGCGGGGTACGCCACCTCGTCATCGTCGCCCACCCACGCCTCGATGCAGTTCCCCAGCTCGCCATTGCATCACCACCCTCCTCCACCCCACCGTTCTTTCCTCGACTCGGCACACCACCACCAGCACCACCCTACCACCGCCGCTGTCGGCGGTTCACCCTCAGTCTCTTCCCCCCATGCCACCCCCTCGTCCAGTACGACCGGTCGGCTAGCTGCCTCCGATCCGACGCAGACTACGCCGACCAACTCGGCAAGTTCGGCCAGGAGGATGGGCGCGGCTCTCTACAGCCAGTAGCTGTCGCCCCCAGTCCCTTGATCGATCTGCTTGGCCCCCTTGCCCAGCTGTCCTCGAGTCGCGATCCGAACAAAGTCCGTCGTTCGCTGCTGCCGCTGACAAGGTGTCGATGGATGGCCTCGAAACTGGCACTCCTCGCCCTTGTCCCCGTGATGCGACCCCCCGTTGGCGACGAGACGCTTCGGCATCCCGCCCACCTTGGCCTCTACGGTATGGAACTCTACGCATGCTTTTTTCCCCCCGGACTCGTCTCTTTCCCCTCGCCTGCTCCGCCACCTTGTGACCCCGTCCTCATCCGCTAGCGCGCCCCGGTGCCTCACCCGTCCCGTTCCCTCTCCCGCACACCATCCATCCAAACGACCTACCGACCGACTGTCGGCCTCGGTCTGCATCGCCACCTTGCCCTCTCTATCCGCCTGTCCGTTCATCGCCGCTAGTGTCCCTCCCTGCCCATCCCACCCGACGTGGCTAATGACGAGCCACCGCTATGCTATCGAATACTCTCAGCCCGCCGCTTGCTTGCCGACTTGCCGAGCTCGGATGCCGTGCGCGGATGCCGTGCGCGGATGCCGTTCCATCTAGATGGGTTCCGAGTGGGGCGTGGCCGTCGCTGCGGGGCGAGCAGGGCGCGCCGGCCTCGGAGGCGTGCCCGCTCGGACGCTCGCCTGCTCTCGCGCCTCAAAACTTCCCAGCCAGGCTCCTCGCGGCCTCGCTGGCCGAGATGCGGCTGCGCCCACTCGCGGTGCCGCTCGCGAAGCCGGCCGCACCCGAGTTGAGGGTGCCGAACCTCGACGCAAACGAGGCCGCGCCATCGAGCGGCGCGGGCGGAGTGACAAACATGCTCTGCGCCATGGCGTTGCCCGGCGGTGGGGACTGCTGTTGCTGCTGCTGCGGTGGTGGATGGTGGTGAAATCCCGGCGATTCCGGAGTCGTGTGCGACGGATGCCGTGGCTGGAAGAAGGACTGCGTCATGCCGCTCGGAGCGTGATGCTGGGGTTGGGTTGGGGACTGCGTATCGGCGCGGATCCAGGGATTTGGCCGCGGTGGCGTCATCGTCTGAGGACCGGCTTGTTGAGCAGCCGAGGCTGCCTGGGCACTGAAGCTGCGCGAGGCCGGCATGCTGCTGGTCCGGGGAGGCGAAGTGGGCAGCGCCGAAGAAGCGCTACCTGACTTGCCCATGTCCGAAGACGCCGAGGCTGCTGCTGCTGCTGCTGCTGCGAATGCCGGCGCCGGTGTTGGTGCTGGTGCTGGAGACAGAACGGCAGATGGCGGCGGCGGTGCTGCGGGCGACTCCATGGCTTCGTACGGCCTTGGCACTTCGTGTGCTCCTCCCTGCCCCGCTCCAGGCACGGCTCCAGACGGCATTGCCGGCGTGCCCTGCGACATCGACGACGAAGAGGTGGCCGAGGCGATCGGCGCCCGCCGAGCCTCGAGCTCCGGCTTGAGCGCACGGAGCTCCTTGAGGATCTGCTTTTGGTACATCAGGCTACCCCGCGCGTGCTCCAACAGGGCCTGCTGCAGGTCGTGGTGCGCGTGCCGGCTGTGGCTCTGGAGGCTGCTGTGCAGGTTGAGGCTGATCCGCTTGAGATTCTGCGCCAGCGCGACTTCGTGCCGCTTTGCCTGTTTGCCCGCACGTCGAGGGACGATCCGGATGTCAGCGACGTGTCGGCGTCAGGGGGCGGTGCGGCATCGTCGACGCCGTTGGCCCCGTGCGCAACTCACCTCTTCGAGCTCCTCGAGGGCGTCGTCGACCTTGTCCGCCCGCAGGTTGCGCTGCGTCTTGAGGTGCTCGGCATCGCGCTTCTTGGCGACCACGGCCTTCTGCGCATTGTGGTGTTCCTCGACGAGGGCGTTGCGCGCGAGCATGGCCTCCTTGGCGGCCCGGGCGTTGATCGACTGGTAGGCGACCGCATCGCCGAGCGTCAGCAGCTCAGTGTTGCTGAGGGCGTCCTGCAGCTCGCCCACGCTGCGGCTCGTGTGCGCGGCGCTCTTGAGCGCGTGGGGCAGCCCGAGGCGCATCGAGGGCGGACGGACCTCTTCGACGGCGCCGAGGTTGTTGAGCTTGGCAGAGAGGTCGGAGAGGGCGGTGGTGAGGGCGCGGCGCGAATGGGCCAGCTTCTCGGACGCCTCGGCGGCGTCGGCAAACTGCATCTCGAGCCTCGTCACCTCTGCGCGTGCCGCCACAAGGTCCTCGTCATCGTCGTAGACGCTCCTCGAGGTGCTGAGGCCCTTGTTGCCGCCTCCGAGGCCCAGGATGCTGAAGCCACCGCCGCCGCCACCGCTCCTGGTGCTTGCGGAGGCCGAGGTGGCGAGGACGCCGTTGGGGAGGCCACCGGTCGAGTCGACGCCGCCGTAGGCAACGTTTGCGGCGCTGGCCATGGCGTTGGCGAACCTCTTCCTGGCTGCAGAGGAGCTGCCGGCGCCGGGTGGGGTGGGCGAGTAGGTAAAGTCGGCCTCGACGAGGTTGCGCGTCTCTGGGTTGTCGCGGAGCGAGGGCTCGGCGAGGATGCGAGAGAACCAGCGCGAGAGCATGAGGCGGAGGATGCGGGTGTCCTCGACGCCGCTTGCCGTGGTGGAGGGCAGCGGCAGCGCGGGTACGATGGTGGCGGGCGACGAGAGCGAGAGGGCGAGGGCGTAGAGGCACAGTTCGCGGTAGGAGCGAGTGAATCCCGGGTAGGACGAGGACCGAAAATGGGGGACATTGGTCTGGCAGACCGGCAGCATAGCGGGGACAGGGAGGGAGGGGGGGAGAGGGGACGAGGACAGCAGGCAGCACGGCGTCAATGTCACGCATAGCGCCGGTGCTGGCATCGCTGGAAGCTGCTGGGAACCGCAGCACCTCGCGGCCCGGCTGCTGCTACTACTGTACTGCTGCTACTCACGATTGCGTCCATCCTGACCATGAGGTCGCGCTTGGCCTTTTCAATCGACTGGATACGGATGCGTAGGAACAGCTCGCGGGGTGGATCTGCTTGATGCTGAGGCTGATAGACGGCGTTGGCCGCCTGGGCCTCTGAGGTGGGCTGGCCGTTGCGATACGAGGCTGCCGTCTGCCGCCTCTGCTCGAGGTCGGCGACGAGGTTCGAGTTGGAGCGGCTCATTGCGCCCTGGCCTGGCTGCTGGCCAGAAACCGGCTTGTCCGGCGTGGGCGGAGCCATTCCGCCCTCAAACTGGGGCGACGACAAGTCGGATGACATGGCGTCGGAGCGATCCGAGGCGAGCCCGCGCTGGCTAGTCTCGGCAGAGGCGGGTCGAGAGAGAGCGAGCTAAGGCAGCGACGGGCGACGCTGGATCTGCAGCTGCAACAGTCGGCAGCGTCCCGATGCGTCTGTTTCGTCGTTGGGTGGCAAGAGCGGCAGGTCGAGGGTGAGGACAAGGGCGAGAGATAGGACGAGGGCGAGGGCCAGACAGAGGCGATCCAGCGACAGGCAGCAGCGAGTAAAGGTGGGAAGTCGAAAGATGAGCGGTGGTGGCGAGGGTGCGGCCGGCCAACCAGCCTGGCCAGCCGGCCCTCCTTGCCCTCTTGCCGCCTGCCAAGGGTTGCATGTGGAGCGTGAGGCACGCGCTCGGGCCCCACCTCACCGCGGTCCGGCCGTGACCTGGCCAGGCCTGCCTCGCCCTTCGGCGTGACCGGATCCCGCCGCTGACCGTACCGCTGACCCTCGTTAGGCCTCTTCTTCTTGGCTTCCATGCGCCGGCGCGGCCCGCAAGGTTTTGCTCAAAAGACTAGCTAGGCCAGGCAGAGTGAGCCGACCATGCATGTACATTTGCTCGACGGACGTCCCGAGAAGGCTAGGGCCCTGGCCAGGCTAGGCCCAGCCCCGATGCGAGGGCAAGTGGGCTGAGCCTGCTGGCGATCACCGGCGCCTCTGCTTTCCGACTTCCGGGCCGTGGCGTAGAGTTGAGTCGCATTTTGCGAGGTGGAGAAGGCCAGTCCACAGGCCTGGCCTGCGAGGCAACAAGGGGCTGGCAGGCAGGCAGACAGCTGGAGCGACCAGGCCAGCCCAGGCTAGGCCGAGCGTGCCTTGCCCACCCGCGCTCGCGGCAGGCCCCGCGGCTACGGTGGGTGAGCCTGGCGGGCAGCCCGAGAGGCGATTCGGTGATTGAGAGTCGTTTGGCGGCAGCCTCGCCCTGCTGGCCAGAGTGTCAATCAATTCTGGCGTTCGGGTAGCCTGCCGTCCCGCGACCGCAGGCGGCTCGCTCCAAGCATCCTACCAGCCAACCAGCCAACTCCATCTTCTCACCTAGTCACCTCTCTCCACCACTGCTGCCCCTCGCACTTCGACGACCGCACCCGCTTTCGGCCAGCTCGCGTCCCCCCTGCCCCCGCCACTGTCCCGCTCGCGCTCGCGCTCACGCCGGTCTTGTACGTCGCTGGAAACCTGCCAGATCTCTCCGTCGACCAGGCCGGTCGCAATCCGCCAGCGTCCCTCTCTCCCTCAGCTGGCTGTTGACCCATCACCACGACTAGGGCTGCCTTGCGATAGTTGGGAGCCGTCCCAGCCTGCACGCCGCGGCCAAGCCCGGGCCACATCGCTCAGCTCGATCGCACCGACCAAATCTGCGCGCTCCTGACTGGATCGTCAGCTTTTAGCCCTGCCCAGCCTCTCGCCACGTCGACCTCGCCCTTCGGATCGCCCCACCTACCCACATAGCACCTGCACAATGTCGCAGCTCGATCCGCAGACGGTGGCGGTGCTGCGGCCCGCCATCATCCAGATCCTCGAACATGCTGACCTCTCGTCCATCTCGGCCAAAAAGGTCCGCGTCGGCCTCTCGCAGCTGCCGCCGGGGAGGCTGCCACCCAACCTCGACCTCGCAGCGAGCAAAAAGCAGATCGACGAAGTCATCCGCGACTGCTTCGACCAGATGTCGAAGAGTGTCGCACCCCCGCCACAGCCCGAGTCGAAGCCGCCCTCGGCACCGCCATCCGGCGGCCTCGCGCTACCCGGTCTCGGCGGCGTCCGCGGCGGCCACACGACTCCCAGCAGCAGCCAGGGCGCCGCGCCCGCCGTCAAGAAGGAGGCCGCCGCAGCCCCGGCCGCCTCGACGGCCAACGGCACAAAGACAAAGGCGGCGCCCAAGGCAGCAGCCGAGCCAGCTGCCAAGCCGAAAAAGAAGGCGACAAAGAAGCGCGCGGCGAGCGAGGTGCTCGACGAGGAGGAGGCGGCCAAAAAGAAGCGCGCCGCAAACCCCAACAACCCCTTTAACCGGCCACTCATCCTCGCGCCCAAGCTGGCAGAGGTCTGCGGCGGCAATGAGGTGAGTTGCGCCCTCGCCGTGGCCGGGACGCTGAGGGTAGACTCGTACTGACCATCGCTTCCCCGACGACGCCTCCTTCCGGGCCCCTTGCTTGTTGCGACCGACACCGCAGATGCCGCGGCACGCCGTCGTCAAGAACCTCTGGGTCTACATCAAGGCCAACAACCTGCAGAACGAGAGCAACAAGCGGCAGATCCTCTGCGACGCCAAGCTGACCGACATCTTTGGCAAGAGCACCGTCGAGTGAGTGCAGAGAGCCGTGCCCGTGTCCGTGCGCAACCACCGGCGAAGCCCGAACGCTGACCGGCAGCCACTGTCCTTGCCCCGCTCCGCCGCGACTCGCTCCCCAGCTCCTTTGAGATGGCCAAGGTGCGTATGACCCGTGGAAGGCGGCGGCCTGGTCCCGTCCCTGTCGCAGTCCGCTGACCTCTGCCTGGCGCATCTGCTTTCGGCCCTGACCTTTCCTCCTGCACAGCTGATCGGCTCCCACCTCAGCAAGAAGGAAGACTGACGCGGCTGCGCGAGCCCGTGCCTCCTCGCTCGGCCTCGCCGCCGCCAGATTCCACAACTCAGCATGTACCGGCCCGACCCGACTCGAACCGACCGATCCTCTGACCCAGGCGCGCCCTCGTCTCCTGGTCCCGCTCGTCCAAGCAAGCCCTCCGCGGCTCGCAGCGCAGCGTCTCCATGGAGACCTGCCTCGTCCCCAGCACCATGCCGTCAGCGTGGCTGCCGACAGCGCCGTCGCCACATCACGCGACATATCCCGCGTCTCTCTCTCTCTCTCCATCTCCCCTCGACCCCCCCTCGTAATGGCGATGCTACCCGTTTCCTCGCCTCGACCCCCGCCTCTCGAAACCTTAGTTCGACGACCCCCTCCGTCCCCAACCCGCCTCGACTCTCTGCATACCGCTTGTAAAATACAGAACCTCTCTCTCTCTCTGCGGCTTGAGCCAAAATCTGGTCGACCTCGAAACTAGCTCCTCATCTCGTCGCGTCGACATCCTGCGATCCAAACGGAAGCCGGGAGCCCGCCTGAACGGCGCAGCGGTGACGCCGTCAGAAGTCGTCTTTCCACCAGTCCGACTTGGCCGCCACTTTTGGCCTTGGCTTGGCCGGACCCGAGGCCTGGGGCATGACCGTCTTGACTCTCTTGACGCCGCCTCCACCACCACCACCACCACCGCCGCCGCTGGCGCCGGCTTCGACCTTCCTCTTGGTCCCTGCCGCCCCCGTCATCGCTGCCCTGCCCCACTTTGGATCCTCGGATGCAGCAGAGGTGGAGGGGGATGGGGGCTGCCATATCCGCGAGGCAAACTTGCCCGCCATGCGCTGGATCGCCGAGCCGCCCGCACCGGCATCGGCATTGGCGTCGGTGACTGCCGATGTGGCGTCGTGATCGACGACGGCGGTGCCGCTGCCACTGCGACCCTTGCGACCTCGGAGCGACTCGTCCCACTTGACCTTTTGCGTCCGGAAGACGGCCATGGTGGCCCTGGCATCCTCTACGCTCGAGTGCGGCTGGCCCTTGACCTGGATATCGATGCCGAGCACGAGCTTGGCCAGCTTGCGCAGCGAGGGCATCTTGCTCTGCGCAATGTCGCGCAGGCCCTGGTACGCGGCCGTATCGCGGATAAGGGCGTGCGGGTGCGACAGCATCAGCGCCTTGAGGTCGTTCTGGATGGCGTGGCCGACGAGCACCTTGCCCTTGATCAGCCGAGCCACCTCGGCCTGCACCTCGGAAAACGGCGGCGCGTCGCGCAGGTGCCTCGGCCGGATGCCAGACACCCAGGTGCGGTAGTCGGTCACCTTTTCCATGGGCCGCACGTAGCGGTCCAGCACCAGGTTGCCGTGGAAGTCGACCAGCGATACCCGGGCCAGGTGCGACTCGCTCCCCTTTGGCCCGACGCCGACCATTTCGCAGTCGACTGCGATGTAGCTTGCCTCTCTGCCGGGGGCGAGGAAAGCAGGGAGAGATGGAGTGGGGATGGCTTGGAGCGCGGTCGGAGCGTTCAGCGTGCTGCCGCGAGGGAGGAAGCCGGAAACGCCCGCTGGGGCTACTTGGGGGCACTCACTTCTTCTTCATCTGGATGGCGTCCTTGACGGGTCCTTCGAGGATGATCTGCCGCTTCAGGGCTGGATCCATGATGCCTTCCCAGTGCATCGAGCGCGCCGTGATGTCGCGCGTGATCGACGTCGCCAGCGCCAGGTCCTCGGCCTTGAGGTCGTCTGCGAACCAAGGGCGGGACGAGGTGGAGGCGCCGGAGGCCGACGTGGTGGCCACGGCCTTGCCGTTGCCCGTCGGATCACCAGCCTTGGCGAGAGCGGTACCGCCCCACTTTTCCGTGCTCGTCTTCGCCGGCGGTCCCGCAGGTATGTGCTTTGTCGCTCTCAAAGAGGCGGTTGGCTTGGTCGCAGCGGACGGGTTCTCTGCAGCGAGAGTCTGCCGAGCGACGTCGTTGAACGAGAGGGTCAAGTCAGCGTTATCGTCCCTGAGTGTGTGGGGGCCATTGGCACGAGGCAACCCACCTTCTTGAGCGACTTCCAGTTGCTGCCGGCTTTGACCTCTGTCGCATTGCCGAACTTGGAGCCCGCAGGCGCGCCTTCGCCGAGTTTCGTGGCCCGTTTGCTCTTCATGTCCGGCTCTTTTTCGATCGACGCCGGGACGTGAACCCACTTTGCCTCGGCGAGCGTGTCGGCGTCGTCAGGGGCAGCCTTGGCGGGAAGCGCAGGCTCGGTCCTCGGCGATGGAGTCGGAGGCGCTTTCTCGGCTAGTGCGATAGCAGCTGGCGGATGGCCGGCAAGATTCTTGATGCGGTCGATCCGATCTTGTTGATGCCGCGCGAGACTGTCGAGCTGGGACAGGGTGACCAGCACGTTGTGTCCGTGTTGCCGGAGGGATTTCACGAGCACGCGCAGTCTACGGTGGTGTTCTCCAGCCTCGATGCGAGCCTTCTTTTCCGCCTGCAAGCGCTCCTTGGCTGCCAGCCTTTCTTGGTAGCGAGAGTAGGCCGCCTGCTCTTTCTGCGCCTGCTTGGCTGCTGCAAGCACTGTGAGAGGGTAAGGCAGCGGTGCGGGCTTGACGCGGCTGACGATTTCGATCTGGGCGTCGCGGGGGATCGCAACCGGGTGGTAGAGCGGGCGGACCTCGACAGATGGAGCAGGAAGGCACAGCAGAGGTGCCGGGTCGGGCAAAGCTAGCTGCGTTGAGACGAATCGGCGGGTGCTGTAGCGGCCGAGCCTGTGTTGAGAGACTGCGTCTCGGGTGGCGGGCGTCGGGAGCGGACGGGCGAGAAGCCTGGCTGTGGCTGCGGCTGCGGATGGGGCAGAGGGGCAGAGAGATGACCGAGCAGCGAGAAGGGCGATTGGCCGAATGGTGGCGAAGAGCGACTGGCAGAGGACTGGATCAGAGAGCCTCGATGGCTCCCTGGCAGGCTCTGATACCTGGGCTAGTACTAGAGGGTGTAATATCGGCGAGACGAGGCGAGCCAGGGCGGAGGGCTAGGAGGCAGTACCCGAAGGTCGGCAGTCCAGAGGAGGGGAGGTGTTGGAGGGGCGAGGGGAGGGTATCGAAGTCACCGAGAAAGAAGGATCGCCACGAAGCCGGTGCGTGTCTATTAGACGGGAAGGGATGGAGAGGGACGGCGAGGGACGGCGGAGGACGGCAAATAGGTGGAGAGGCGAAGGATCGTTGAAGAGGCGGCGAAAAGCTTACCAACAGAAGAGGGTCGTCGGGCGGGAAGGCGCGGCCGCCCGCTCAAAAAAGTCTTGGTGTGCGAGCGAACCCCTCGGAAGTCGGAGATGCGCGGCTCGCCTCCTCCACCTGGCTGGCCAGGGCAGGCCAGGGCAGGCCAGGACATGCGTGCGCCGGCGTGGCCCGAGCCAGCGCCAAGGGCGTCGGCTTCTTCCGAAAGAGGGTCTTGAGGCCTGGCCTGCTCGCTCGTCGGAGCTTCCGACCCACACCTCCTCCCCTGCCCTTCTTCGCACGCGGCCCCACTCGACCAACGCCCGACCGCGGATCGAGGCCGATCAACTCGCTCAGCGCAACCATGAGACCGGCACTCACGACCAGATGGCTGCGACTGCCGTCCGCCTCGCAGCTCGCTCAGCGGGGCCCGCCCGCAGCGCCGACGACGACGACGACGACGACGACGACGACAGCACCCCTTGTCCGACGCTGGGCCTCGTCGCAGGCGTCCAAGCCCAAGGTGCTACTTCTCGATGAGATCAAGCTCGCAACCGCCGAGCTGGAGCGCCTCAAGGGCAAGGCAGACGTGCTCGTGAGTCGGCGGCTTGGCCCCCTCGAGCCGTGGCCAGCGTCGGCCTCCCTCAAGCTGCTGACCCGCGCCTCTCGATCTGCCCCACCTTGGCGTCGCATCGCTCCGGATCACCCGCAACTTGCAGACGTCCTCGGCCAAAACCCGCGACGAGCTCATCTCGCGCTTCGCCCCTTCGGGCGACTACGCCGACGTTGTCGGCATCTACCGCCACTTTGGAGGCGCCCGCTCGGTCAAGGTGACGGGGCGCTTTGATCCGCAGCTCGTCGAAGCGCTGCCCCGCTCCCTGCGGTACATTGTGCACAACGGGGCAGGCTACGACCAGCTCGACGTCGCCGCCCTGACGGCGCGCAACGTGCAGGTGTCCAACGTGCCCGTCGCCGTCGACGATGCCACGTCCGACGTCGCCCTCTTTCTCCTCCTCGGCGCCCTCCGACGCTTCCCGCTGGCCCAGGCGCACCTCGACCGCGGCGCGTTCAACTCGCAGTTTGACTTCCACTCGGCCCGCGACCCGCGCAGCAAGACGCTCGGCATCGTCGGCGCGGGCGGCATCGGTCGGGCCTTTGCCTACAAGGCGTCGCACGCCCTTGGCATGAGGGTCATCTACCACAACCGCAACAGGCTCGACCCCAAGCTCGAGGCCGAGTCAGCCAAGGGTGGCATGGAGTACGTCGAGACGCTCGACGACCTCCTCGAGCGATCCGACGCCGTGTCCCTCCACTGCCCGCTCACCCCACAGACAAAGGGCCTCATCGGCAGAGATGAGCTCAGCAGGATGAAGGACTCGGCCGTCATCATCAACACCGCCCGCGGTCCCGTGATCCACGAAGAGCAGCTCGCAGAGGCCCTCGAGCAGGGCGTCATCGCCGGCGCGGGTCTCGACGTGTACGAGAACGAGGTGGGTGCGCCGTGGCGTGGCACGCTCCTTTCGACCCGGCAGAGCGAGGAGTTGGCCCGCGCTGACCCGTGAGCTGCGGTTTCTGCCCCTCGCCTCTTACCCTCCGCCCCCCACTCATTCACAGCCCTCGATCCACCCGCGTCTGCTGGCGCTCAAGGAAACAAAGGCGATGCTGCTGCCCCACGTCGGCACGCTGACGCTCGAGACGCAGACTGAGATGGAGGCCGTGTGCCTGCGCAACCTCATCCAGGGCCTCGACACGGGCAAGCTCGGCTTCACCGTCGCAGAGCAGCGCCAGGTCGACTTCCAGTAGTGAGACGCCGGAAGGGGACAGAGGTCGGAATAGAGATCTGGTCGTGTTGCGATTCGGATGCCGCCTGCGCGTTCGGCATAGCAGGCGGGCCGATGTAGCGAGAAACTCGAAGGGCCCAGCAGATGGAAGGCAGGATGGACGGGCTTGCGCCGTCGAGATCGTCGTCCTCGTTTGTATGTATGTACGGACAAAGGCACCATCGAGCCATGAAGCGTCCTGAGCTCATCTGCGACATGGCTCGTCGCCAGCAGCCATCGCGGGCGGGGGATCGCCTCCTCGTCGAGCATCACACCGCATTCGAAGCACGGAAGCGTCGCCGTCGTTCTACTCTGCCGGAGATCCCGTCGAGCTTCCGCGTCAGGGTCCGAGCGTCCGTGGTTCGGCCTTGGGCTGCGATGAGTAGTGCCTGGGCGTGGGGCACGCGCGCTGCCCTGGCAGCAAGTCGAGCCAGCCTAGGCAGCGCGAGCGAGGGGCGCGACATGTCACGGCTCGACGCGCACATGAGGGCCCGCGGTGGGCCGGACCCCCTGGCATCCATGCCCTTCCTTGTCGCCAGGACAAAGACCGACACACCAACATTTGCTTGCCCTTGCCAATCCTCGCCGTATGCCGCACTGACTTCGCCTGAAACAAACACAGCAACGTGCGGTGCTCCTTGACCAGCTTGCAGCCAGCAGGCAGGCAGGCAGGCAGGCAGGCAGGCGCATGTCGGAGCCATGCTCGCCACCCCATGACGAACGGCGCTCATAGATCTCGCCGGACGGGGTCTCCCTGGAATCCCCCACGGCGCCGACTGGCAAATATACGCGGTGTCTTGGCCCCGCTGCTGCTAGTTAGGGCGAAGGCATGCCATGGTGCAGCCGGAATCTTGATCTCGCAGCGGCACCCCGTCCGTCGCTCGCAGGTCGGTCCATGGCTGCAGCCGATGCCTTCTCCGGACCCGGCCTCTGATTGCTCGCTGGCCGTCGGCCACGAGGTGAGACCCTTGGACGATACGATGCTGCCCCCGCCTCTGCCCGCCCAGACGCCCTCCGTAGGCATATCATCGCCTTCATGCTGCTCCGTTCCGGTCCTGCTGCTTCCGCAACAATGGGCCTTGAGACACAGCGGGGAATCCGCGGGAGAGCGAGCAAGCAAGAAAGGAGGTATCGCTTGACAAGGGAGGATCTTGGTTGGCGAGACGGACCCCTGACAAGCCGGCAAGGCCAGCTCGGTATCCGCTGGCCCTCGCGCCCTCGACTCGCTCCGACCCGCTCGCTGCACACGCCGGCGGCAATGCCTCACCATCTCGCCGCCCATACACCTGACTAAGCTCAGAGGGTACGCTCGAGAGCAGCGGCGAGGATATAGGAGGTGTGCCTCCCGACCACATCCTCGACGCCCCCGTCTGGGCAGTCCTGATTCGTTCCAGGTCGACGCGAGAGAAGATGCGCTCCAACACCACCAACACCACCGCCAGCACCGGTACTGCATCGACCTTCGGCTGCAGGCCGCAACGACCTTCGCCTCGAGCGTCAAGAGCGAGGCCCTGGCTCCTGCTCGTATCGGCAGCGACCTTCACCCTTTCCGCCGTCGCCGCCTCTACCGCCGATAGCGACTTGATAAGCGCGACACTCGACCCTCTATCAATCCCAGCATGGTCCAAGCACCCAGCAGCCGACGAGCATCGGCGAGACCTGATTAGACAAGCCGTCTTTTCCTCCCTCGAGGACGATCGATTCTCTGCGCACACGGATCAGCATCACTCTGCGCGACGAAACATCGTCGACGCTGGCGAGGGCTTCGCAGCCGCACCGCTCCCGATCCAAGACAGCCTCGACCTCGGGTCGACTCGCGAGGTCGCGCCGCACCGACGCCAGTCTGACTCCACCTTCACGTCCTCCATCACCTCGGAGTACTACCCGTCCGCTGACACTTCCGGCTTCGGAGGCCCAGCAGGCTATCCCGACACTGCGTATTGGGCGTACTCTGGGGACACACCACCACCACCACCATTACAAGCGCCGTACCTCGACACTTCAACAGCAGCAACCCCGTCGGATAGCGGCGTCACGGGTCTCCTGGCGGGCTTTCGCGGCGTCGCAGACACGCTCGCCAATACCTTCTTGCCCTCCTCGTCCAGGTCCGACGGCGGACCAGGCGCCGCCTCATCAAATACGGCAGCAAACCCCAACGACGGCGATCCGGCGGCGGGACCGATGTCGGGGCAGGGCAGCGCCGGCGCCGGCGCGGCCGCAATCGATTCCAACGGCGATGGAATACCCGACGACGGCACGGCCATGGGTCTCGGCGACGGGGCCGGTGCCGGGGCGGAAGGAGGCGCGTCCGCGGCGGGAGACGGATCGCTCGCTGGAGCAGATGATGGCTCCGGTGGCGGTGCCGGTGCTGATGCCGGTGCTGATGCCGCAGCGGGAGCCAATGGCGCTTCAGGTGCAGCCACGGGCTCCAGCGCAGGCGGAGATGCAGCTGGCCAAGGCTTCGGCGCCGGCTCCAGCGGTGCAGCCGATGGGACTGGGTCTGGCGTTGCAGACGGTAGCGCCGCTGGAGGGGCAGGCGGGGCCGGGGATGGAGTGGGCGGAGCTTCCGGCGGTGGTGGAGCAGAAGGCGCCGGGGGTGATGGTACGGGAGCAGGGGCGGGGGGTGCCGCTGGAGGTGGAGCAGGCGGAGCAGGAGGGATAGGCGGCGGTGCGGGCGATGCTGACGGAGGGGGTGCCGGAGCAGGAGACGGCGCGGGAGGAGCAGGAGGGGGTGGAGAAGGGGCTGGATCTGGAGGTGATGGTGCTGGCGCTGGAGCAGGAGGAGGCGCTGGAGGCGGAGGAGGCGCTGGTGGAGGCGCTGGAGGAGGCGCTGGAGGAGGCGCTGGAGGAGGCGCTGGAGAAGGCGCTGGAGGAGGTAATGGTGCTGGCGCCGGAGCAGGAGGAAGCGCCGGAGCAGGAGGAGGCGCCGGAGCAGGAGGAGGCGCCGGAGCAGGAGAGCGCGGAGCAGAGAGCGCGAGCAGAGAGCTGGAGCAGTCGT
>NW_006920881.1:24987-27512 GCF_000417875.1 Pseudozyma flocculosa PF-1
GGAGCAGAAGGTGGTGGTGCTGGTGCTGGTGGTGCTGGCTCCGGTGGTGCTGGAGCTGGCGGAGCTGGAGCCGCCGGTGCTGCCGCCGCCGAGGCCGCCGCAGCCGGTGACGGTGCAGCGGCAGACTCTGGACTGCTGGGCTTGGTCAACGTTCTGGCAGACGCTCTCCAGACAGGGGCTGGTGGCGCTGGCGGTTCCGGGCTGGGGCCAGTCGGCGCCGTCGGCGCTGCAGGAGCGGGGGCGGGGGCCCTGGGCAGCCTCGTCGTCGACGCCGCCGCCCTCGCCGCCTTCTACTTCCTGGGCTCGTTTGTCCTCAACAGCATCGCCCCTCCGGCCGCCGGCGCCGGTGCCGGCGCCGCCTTCTGGCTAGAGGGCGTCACCCACAACGGCGTCGCCGCCTTCAATGCCAACCCGGCAGGCTACCAGGTCTTTCGCAACGTCAAGAGCTTTGGCGCCGTCGGAGAGTGAGTCGCTACCGTCGCGAATTTCCTCGAGACTGCTTACTCGACCCGTCCTCGCGGCGCCGTGGTGCATCGCGCTGACGCCATGTTGCCCCCCTGCCCTCTGACGCGGACGCAGCGGCGTCACCGACGACACTGCCGCCATCAACCGCGCCATCTCGGAGGGCAACCGGTGCGGCGCCGGGTGCGACAGCTCGACGACGGCGCCGGCGCTCGTCTACTTCCCTGCCGGAGAGTACCTGGTGTCGTCGCCCATCATCTCGTACTACTACACGCAGCTGGTGGGCAACCCAAACGACCTGCCCACGCTCGTCGCGGCGCCCGCCTTCGAGGGCATCGCGGTCATCGACGAGGACCCCTACCTGCCCGGCGGCGCCAACTGGTACACGAACCAGAACAACTTCTTCCGCTCCGTGTCCAACCTCATCATCGACCTCACGAGGATGCCGGCGACGGTGGGTACGGGCATCCACCACCAGGTCAGCCAGGCGACGGGCCTCTTCAACGTCCGCTTCCAGATGCGCACCGACGTCGGCACGCAGCAGGCGGGCATCTTTATGGAGAACGGCAGCGGCGGCTTCATGGCCAACCTGCGCTTCTTTGGCGGCAGGTACGGCGCCGTGTTTGGCAACCAGCAGTTCACGCTGCGCGACAGCCGCTTCGAGAGGTGCGGGACCGCCATCAGCCAGATCTGGGCGTGGGAGTGGACCTACAAGGGCATCGAGATCGAGAGCTGCGGCCTCGGCATCGAGCTGCGCACCGTCACGCCGACCGGGGCCGCCGACGGACCCCAGGGAGCCGCGTCGGTCCTGGCCACCGACTGGAGCATCCGCAACACGCCCCAGGCGTTCCGGCTCACGACGCCGGGCGCCGGTGTGCTCGTCCTCGACAACATCGAGACCATCAACGTCCGCAGCATCGTCATCGAGGGGCCAGCGGCAGCAACACCCGTCGCGGGTCCGGGCGCGCCAGCCGCTGGTGGCGGGCAGGTCCTGCTGGCCGGATCGACGGGCACGCGGACCGTGACGAACTGGGTGCGCGGTCCGGTCTATCGCGCCGTCGGACCCGGTGGCGGGCCGGGAGGTGTCCAGCGAGTGCAGGGCACCCTGGCGCCCTGGATCCGAAGGCCGAGCGTCCTGGTCCAGGCTGGCGATGCGAGGCAGCGGTGGTTCAAGCGCGACCGGCCGCAGTACCAGGACAAGACGCCCGCCGACTTTGTCAACGTCAAGGACTACGGATGCCGTGGCGACGGGCGCACCGACGACCACGACCGCTTCCAATCGGTGCTCGACGACTTTGCCAGTCGGAAGATCATCTGGGGTGAGTGGAGGCGGCTGTCGCAGGCGGCTCGCGACTCGGGCCTGCGATCGACAAGTCGCGACGATGCTGACCGATTCCTCTGCCGCTGCCTGTCTGCATCGCCGCATTTGCCCCCCCGTACAGTGCCTCACGGGACGTACCTGCTGTCGCGCACGTTGCGGATCCCTCCAGGCACGCGCATGGTCGGCGAGGTGTGGCCCGTCCTGATGGGCTACGGCTCGCGCTTCCAGAACGCCGCGGTGCCTCGCCCCGTGGTCCAGGTGGGCCGGCCGGGCGAAGAGGGCATCGTCGAGATCTCGGACATGATCTTTTCCACACGAGGACCGGCGGCGGGCGCCGTTGTGGTGCAGTGGAACATCCGGCAGAGCAGCCAGGGATCGGCGGGCATGTGGGACAGCCACATCCGCGTCGGCGGCACGGCCGGCTCCAACCTCGAGGCGGACCGGTGCGCGCGGCGCAACGCGCTGTCGCCCGGGTGCGACGGCAGCTTCCTCAACCTTCACCTGACGCCGTCGTCGAGCGCCTACCTGGAAAACGTGTGGGTGTGGACGGCGGACCACGACCTGGACCTCGGGAGCAAGCAGCAGATCAACGTCGTCTCGGCGCGCGGAGTGCTGGTCGAGTCGCGCGACGGCCCCGTGTGGCTGTACGGCACGGCGTCGGAGCACAGCGTGCTGTACCAGTACAACATTGTGGGCGCGCGCAACGTCGTCGTGATGCTGGCGCAGACCGAGACGGCCTACT
>NW_006920881.1:28355-32481 GCF_000417875.1 Pseudozyma flocculosa PF-1
GGCGATCCGGACCTGGCGCGGTTCGGCGGGGACACGTCGCAGAACCGCGGCCTCGGACTGCGGATCGCCGCGAGCTCCGACGTGTTCGTCTACGGCGCGGGCCTCTACTCGTTTTTCGACAACTACTCGCAGGAGTGCATAGCGACGCGCAGCTGCCAGCGCCGGATCGTGTCGCTGGAGCGGCTGACGGCGCGGTCCAACGTGTGGATCCTCAACCTCAACACGGTTGGGACGCAAAAGGTGGTCACGCTCGACGAGGACGACGACGTGGTCGACGAGGGCGCGCTGCGCAACGGCTTCACCAACACGCTGGCGGTGTGGGACAGCGAGACGGGATGGAGACCGCGTCCGCCACCCGGCGCTGGCACCCCTCGGCCGCCGACTGCCACGGCGACGGCAACGGCGGTAGCGCCCGCGCGTCCACCAGACACGGTTCCTGTGACGGCGGTCCAGCCTGCTCCTCCTCCTCGTCCTCCTCTGCCGCCTCATCCGCGGCCACGGACAGACGATGCCGCATAGACACTTTTTTTGCTTCCTCATCCACGTTGCTCTATTACCGCCTGCTCTTGCCGCAGTGCAATGCTAGTCGATCGCGGTCGTCAGCTAGGCCGTGGGCGCGTGGTCGCCCGCACGTCCTCGCCACGTCGTCAGAAGGCGCCTGAATCTCCCCTCTGAAGCTTGGATGGGGAGCGGGAAGAGTGTGCCAGCTCGGTCCAGCAGGAACGACGACGACGACGACGACGACGACGACGACTGGGCGCGGGTGGGCGCGGGTGAGATTTAAATCGACTGGCTGGATTCTTCGAAGTGGTGAGACGTATTCTGCCTGGCGGGCCCCGGCGGCGAAGCTCGACGTTTTGCTGGAGCAGTGTGGCGGGGAGGGCTTGCGAGCACGCGTCGAAGTTCAGTTGTTGCGAAAAATCTGGAATGCCGACTTGCATACGGTGGGCAAACCCGATTCGACCCTGGCGGCTCAGCCGACCCTGCCTGACCCTGGGGCACGCACGGCCAGGTGGCAGGTGGGGCGGGGCGAGGAGGCCAGGCGAGGCGAGGCGAGGCCAGGCGACGTCACCTGCCTGCGTGCCTGTTGGGCCTGCTGGCCTGCCAAGAAGGGAGGCGTCGGTCAGACGCGGGCGTCAGTCAGCGTTGGGTGCGCTGGTTACGCTTGGTTGGGTCCTGGGCCATGGGCAGGGCAGGGCAGGGCAGGGCAGGGCAGGCCTCGTTTGGGGTGCAGCCAACCAAGGGCCCTGGGCGCATCCTCCACACGCTCGCCCGCGCCTGTCTCTTTGCGAGATCTCTCTTTTCGCCTCGTCGTCGACCCAACACCACCACCAACCTCATCTCACGTCCCGTCGGATCCTAGCCTCCCCTCCCTACCTCCTCGTCCCGCCGCTCGCCACCGGCCCTCCGCAAGACTCTCTCGGCGGCCCCCGACGCACGCTCCTAGCCACCCTCGCGTTCCTCGCCCTCGTCGCTCCTCGCTCCGTCCCTCGCCGTCTGGCTGGCCATCCTCTTTGATCACCCCCAAAGTCGGCCGCCACTCGCTCCGCCGCCACCCGATACCCTCACGGCCGCTGCCGCACACATCCAACCCCGATCCGGACGCTGTTGCCGCCATGACGGCACGCGATGCGTGAGTGGCCGCCGAGAGCTTCCAGGTAGCAACGCCCTCGTCTTGCACCGCACGAATCCTCACTGACCTAGGCCGCCCTCGACCTCGTCCCACCTCGCCCGCCTGCATCCAGCCCGCCAAAGGGGGCGCTCGACGCAGAGTCCCACCCGCAGAGCACAGCATCGGGCACAAACACACACGGAGTACGTCGCGCCATCCTCCCCTTCCCCCCTCCCCTCTGGCTCGTGGCCAGCTCGGCGCAGCTATGCCTCCCCCATCTGACTTGCCTCCCGCCCTTCCTCTCGGAAATCACCCTGCCAGACCCTCAACCAGCATCCCTCGCCCCACCTGGGCTCCGACGCCGCTTCGTCCGGCTTCAACAGTGCTTCGGGCCACACCGCCGTCCCCTTCCGCGTCGGCGTCTCCGAGATCCAGAACAAGCGGTGGCGCCGCACCATGGAGGATTCGCACGCCTTTGTCTACGACTTTGGCGGCGTCTACGGCCAGGGCTTCTTTGGCGTATTCGACGGCCACGCGGGCAAGCACGCCGCAGAGTGGTGCGGCGCCCACTTCCACGAGTACCTCATCCACACCCTCCGCAACCACCCAGACCAGCCCGTACCCGACCTCCTCAACCTCACCTTCCACGCCGTCGACAAGCAGCTCTCCCAGAACGCAAAACAGGAGGGCACCGCCAGCGGATGCACCGCCGTCACCGCCCTCCTCCGCCTCGAGGACGAGCACGGCAAACCCATGGTGTCCCCACAGACGGGCGGCATCGTCTCGGGCGACGACGCCGCAGCCATCCAGCACCAAAAGACCTCGACCGGCGGAGCGGCAGAGGGTGCGTCGACTGCCACGGCGACCTCGAGAGACTCCGACGACGAAGATGGCGCAAAGGAAAAGCAGAAGGGAGGAGCAGGAGGAGCAGGCGGCGGCGGCGGACTGCTGAGCGGACTGGCCAAGAAGATGAAGGCGAGCACCGGGTCGGTCTCGGCCGACTCGACCAACAGCGGCGGCAGCAACAGCGGCGAGCCCGACGACGGCCTGGTCAGGGTTCAGAGCTCAAAGGCCAGAAGGGTTCTCTATACCGCCAACGTGGGAGACGCCCGGGCGGTGCTGTGGTGAGTGTCCCGAGCGCCGCGCCCGGTCTGGTGCCGAAGGGCGGCTGCTCACTCTTCGATTCGGCCCTTCTCCGCACCTCTCCTCTCCGCTCCCCACGGGTACCCACCGCAGTCGAGGTGGCAAGGCGATCCGCCTCACGTACGACCACAAGGGATCCGACGCCCAGGAGGCCAAGCGCATCACGGATGCCGGCGGCTTTGTGATGAACAACCGCGTCAATGGTGAGTGCCGTTCGCCATGGCGCCCAGGGCCGCTCGCTCGGGCAGTGCAAGCCCCAATCTCGCCGAGCTGACGCCCCGTGTCTTGTGTCTGACTCTGTCGGGCCCCCTTTCCCTCTTCGCCAGGCGTGCTGGCGGTGACGCGATCGCTGGGCGACTCTGCCATGAAGGAGTTTGTCGTCGGCTCGCCCTACACGACCGAGACCTGCCTGGGCGACGACGACCTCTTCCTCATCGTCGCATGCGACGGCGTGAGTCTCGCGGGCGGGCTTTGCTCGCCGTTGTCGCACCGTTGCCCCGCCGACAAGACATCACTGACGACCCCACCCACCTTGCCTGCATTCCTCGTTCGCCCGCCCGCCCGCGCGCCGGCCCGCTCTCAGCTGTGGGACGTGACAGACGACCAGGAGGCCGTCGACCTCGTCATCGACGAGCCGGACCCCGTAAAGGCCTCCAAGATCCTCCTCGACCACGCCCTCGACAATTTTTCAACCGACAACACCTCCGTCATGGTCATCCGCTTCCTGCCGCCCAACAGCAGCGCCGCCTGACAGCGCGCGTCCGGATCCCACTCTGCGCGCGTCGGCGCCCTCTCTCGCGCGCTCCTTCCCTCATCCCTCCCTCCCTCTCGATCCTTCTTCCTCTCCCCCTCTCCCTGTACCAACTCCTCATCTTTATCCCCGCAAACAGGTCGGGCACCCCGTCCTCGTCATCATCCACTTACTCTGCCTCTGCGGCACGTCGTCCAGGTAAGCAAAAGTAGCGCGGTGCCGCGTGGTCGCCATGCTCAGGAGCTCGCCCCGCACAGGCGGCCTGCAGAGTCGGGCAGATGGACGGTGGAATCGTTGCAGGTGCGACTCGGTCCTACGAACAGGTAAGTGGCGATGTGCTCGTCATGCGAGCAGGTCCTCTTGCGTCTGTGCGGATGCGCCGTTCACTGGCGTTGGGAAGGGGCAGGGCAGGGTAGCAGGACAGGGCAGGGCAGGGCGGAGCAGGGCGGAGCAGGGCGAGACGAGATGAGACGGGACGAGGCGGAGGGGGAACAAAAAGAAGCGCACGTCGTCAGTCGAGGCGCTCGCCCGTCCAAGAGGGGCCAACCCCGGGAAGGCCCGAGGCCTGAACCCGTCATTGCGGCGGCGGCGGCGGCGGCGGCGGCGGACACTCACCTCCG
>NW_006920881.1:32501-46573 GCF_000417875.1 Pseudozyma flocculosa PF-1
CGGTCAGTCTCAGTCCTCCTCGGCGGCGGCGCGCTCGCCCGCACCTCGGCCTCTCGCGCCAGCGCGGCCTGCCACCCTTCCTCAAAGAGGGCCTCGTCGGTGGTGGGATCGGCGATGCTGGCCGCGATGGCGTTCTGCTTGTGCCGGTTGGTGCTCTCGAGCTCCTTGCGCCACCGCTGCACGAGCTCCGGCACCCGCGACGGCGCATAGGTGCGCGCAAACATGGCCGCCTCGGACACGCGGCCGGCGCGCTCGAGGAGCTCGATGCACGCGTCGACCTCGCCCAGCTGCAGGTAGGCGGCAAACGCCACGTTGGTCGAGCCCTTTTCGTGCGCCAGGTCGGCCAGCCGGCCCAGGGCGTCGCGGTCGTTTGTCGACGTGGCGACGAGCAGCAGCGAGGAGAGGTCCTGCGCCCTCTCGAAGCACTCCTGCGCCAGCGCGACGTTCCACTGCGCCAGCGCCTTGTCGCCGATGGTCCTCCACCTCGACTCGGACCCCGTCTGCGGGCCGGAGCGCGCAATGTCGAGGGCGGTGTCAAAGTTGTCGAGCGAGATGGCCAGGTCGAAGCGGTGGTCCGGGTCGGTCGACACGTCGAGGGCGAGCTGGCGCAGCTCCTGGGTCTCGAGGAAGCGCGCCACCTTGTTGCGCTGGTCGGCCGGCACGCTGCCGAGCAGCTCGGCCGCCGCGTCGAGGTCGCCGCGCAGGATGGCCGTCTGGTACTCGACCATGGCCAGCGACAGGTTGTAGCTGAAGATGGACAGGTCCTTGTTGACCAGGTAGACGCGGCCGTGCTGCGGGATGTAGCCCAGCAAGTACAGCTCGTCGTCCGAGTGGGTGATGGTGTGGATCTGCTCGCCGACGAGATACTGCAGCCGGTGGGTCGAGTTGGTGTAGATGAAGCACTCGCCGGTCCACTTGGCCGTGCGCAGCGACTCCGAGACCTCGGTGATGACCTCAAAGGCGTCCTCGACGCCGTCGTCGTCGACGTCGGCGCCCGAGTCGAGGTGGGCGGCGTAGGCGTCGCGGTTGAAGCGGAGGATGTAGAAGCTGTCGTCGCACACGATGGCCGCCAGCTCGCCCGTGCCGGACCAGTGGATGGCCTTGGCCTCGACGTCGATCCGCCGCACCAGGGCGCCCGTCTCCCAGTCGTAGAAGCAGACAAAGCCCTGGCCCAGCACGCCGAGCAGCGACCCGCCGGCGACGTTTTCGACACCGTACGCCAGCGTCAGCAGGCCGGGGCGCTCCTTGAAGTTGCGGAAGACCTTGACTTTGGCGCCGCCCTCGTGGACGGCATACGTGTTGCTGTCGCTCGCCCACGCGAAGCCGAGGCCGGACCCGAACGCCTTGTTCCTCCACGCCAGCGCCGTGTAGATGATGTACTCGCCGTCGCCGCACACGGTCACGAAGCGGCCGTTGGGGCTGTGCTGCAGCAGCTGCGGGTACACCTCGGTCGAGCCCATCTCGCGCACCGAGACTGGGATCCTCTGGCCTTCCGGAACACCGTCGTCTGGGCGCGGGGAGAAAGAGGGGGGGAAGGGGCGGGGAAGCCGGGAGATGGATGGGAAGAGAGACGAGAGAAGGGATCAGTTGGTGTCGTCGGGATCCAGGGGCGTCGTCCGTGGGCGCCCCTTTGCTTCGCTCGGTTGGGGACGTACCGATGGTCGTCGAGACGTTGGCGCTGAGCACCTCGGAGTTTTTCGCCCAGACCACCTTGCCCGCCGCGTCCATGCTGACGCTGGGCTCCTCTTTGCCGAGCTTGACGACGACGGCGCCCTCGTCGTAGCCAAAGGCGACGTCGTTGCCGTTGCGCTTGTAGGCGACGCACCACACGCGCTCGAGGCCGTAGTCGAGCGTCGACTCGAGGCGGTAGGTGTTGGAGTGCCACAGCTTGACGGTGCCGTCCTCGGAGCCCGAGATGATGAGCGGCAGCGACGGGTGGAAGACGGCAAACGAGACGTTGGACGTGTGGCCGGTGAGGGTCTGGACGCACGACTTGGAGAGGTAGTCCCAGATCTTGACGGTGCGGTCGTCGCCCGTCGTGAGCATGTAGGGCTTCTCGCCGCCGTGGAAGTACTCGACATAGTTGACGCCCTTGTCGTGGGCGTCGAGGGTGAAGTTGGCCACGCTCGACCCGAGCGTCCACACTTTGACGGTACGGTCGAGGCAGGACGAGGCAAACGTGTTCGAGTCCTTGGGGTTGAAGCAGAGGTTCATGATGTAGTGCGTGTGGCCCTCGAAGGTCTGGACGGCGGTCGAGGCAGGGCAGGCGAGAGAAGGGGCGAGGCGAAGCGAGGCGAGGCGCGGGAAGAGGAGCGTCAGCAGCAGCAGCGGCAGCGATGGAGCGAGCTCAGCCCGGCACGAGCTCCGTAATCGGCGCTCGAGGTAGGGCGGCCTGCAGGCGAGCGAGCGACATCGTACCGAACGCCGCGTCTACCCACCTGGATCAGCCTCCAGCCCTTCTCCCAATCCCACAGCTTGATGGTCATGTCGTCGCTGCCGGTGAGGACGTAGCTGCCCGTCGGGTGGACGGCGAGGCAGCGGATGTAGTCGGGGTGCGCCTCGAAGGCGGTGACCTTTTCGTGGGTGTTGTAGTTGAACGCGCGCAGCTGGAAGTCGTCTGAGCCGGCGACGAACCAGTTTTTCCGGGCGATGAACTTGACGCAGCGAACGGGGACGTTTGTCACCTCGAACGTCTTTACAATGGCGCCGGTCTCGTAGTTCCAGATGTTGACCGAGCCGCTGTACAGGCCTGCGAGCAGCCAGGGCTCGGTCGGGTGGAAGTCGACGCTCTTGACCCGCTCGGAGCGGGCAAAGAGCTTCCGCTGGATGTCGAGGAGCATCGGCATGGCGGCAGCGGCAGTGGCGGCGGCGGCGGCAGGGGCGGCGGTCGTCTATCGTCAAGAGGGCGGGTGAGGGCGGGTGCGTCGACTCTCGAGCGGCGGTGCGGTGCCAGAGGGATGCTCTGCTGTCTAGACTGCCGTTCAGCTCAGAGCGGCGGTTCGGAGGAGCTGGAGTCGGCTGCACGGTGCTCGGCGCCAGTCAGTGGAAGGTCGGCTTAGGGTGCAAAGGATGTGTTGGTCGTCGTCGTCGTCGTCGTCGTCGGCGTCGAGCCGGCCAGCGTCGGGATGATGTGCGGGTCAGCGAGTCACGCCGCAGCGATGTGGTGCGATGAAGCCGGCGTTGAGGCGGGAGAGGCGCGGCGAGGTTGAGACAGGGAGGGTGATGATGGCGGCGGCGGCGGGTGGGTTGGGTGTCGAGGCGGTCCAGAAGGGCGTAGGCATGCGTGCCTGGACGCGAAGCTCTCTCTGCCTCTCCCTCCAGCAGGGCAGCCAAGCAAGGGCAGCAGCCCGCCGTGGCCAGCGCACGCCTCGCTGGCTGGCTCGAGAGCCAACAGCCAGAGCTCGGGCCAGCCTTCCCCTGCCGCCCCGCCTCGCTTCCGAAAAACGCTCGTGTGCCGGGCGTGATCGGGGGAGGGGCGATAGGAGCGCTTCCCGCTAGGTTTTATTATATCAACAATTTGCCCCCTTGACATCATTCGGCCGTGTAGCTCAGTTGGTTAGAGCGTGACACTGTTAGGACGCTCGTGCAGGACGAGATCCCGCCATGTCAAGGTCGTTGGTTCGAATCCGCCCATGGTCGATCTTTTTGAAGGATGTTTTTGGGGTGCCTGCTTTTTGCCAACATTTTGTGGGCCCTTTTTGGCAGAAGTGGCGTCGGTCGAGGGCTGCACGCAAAGTCGATATGGGGACGGTCGCGCGACGTCACTTGGGACGACGACGACGACGACAGGCCAGGTGTTCTGATGGCGCGTGAAATGGCCGACTGCCAGGCATCATCACCAGCTCAGGGCTTGCCACGTTTGCCGAGAGGCTGGGGAGCGCAAGGCCAGGCCAGGCGGTGACCAACGACGATCCGCGTCAGCCAGGAGTGAGGCCAGCCGCGCGACAAGGGGGCGTGGTTTGGCCTGGCAGCCTGGCGAGTCTACGAGGGCGGGCGGATTTCAAACGCCCTGGCCCACCACCCCCGCCCCAAACGAGGCTGGGGCGGAGGAGGAGCGGTCCGGGCTTTCAGCTTCAGCGCAGCTCTCGGCCTTTTTTGGCGGCCGCCAGAGGCACCCACGCCCGGCGCTGGCCTGGGCAGCGGCGGCAGGGGAGCCGACCGGGAGACGGAGCGGGAGCCTAAACCTGAGCCAGAGCCAGGCGAGGACGACCAGGACGGCCGCTTGCTGGGCGCCTGCCTGCCCGGCCGTCTCCCCCGCGCTCTCCCTCTCTGAGTCTCTCTGAGGCCGTCTGGCTGGTGGGCGGCGCTGCCTGAAATTCCGAGATGCAGCAACGCTCGTGGCCGTGTCCGTGGCCGTGCTTGCCGTTTCCGCGCCACCACCGTCATTACCACTACCATCACACATCCTACCTTTCACCCTACGCCCTATCCTCCCTACCAAACCCCGCACAGCCCTTCAATATGTCCGCCGAGAACGAAAAGTCCAACCAGAAGACCATCTCGATGGAGGAGCTCGGTCAGCACAGCACCAACGACAACCTCTGGCTGCTCATCGACGGAAAGGGTGCGTCTCGGGCGGACCGCGCCAGGCCGAGAGGCGATCCGATGCCCTCCCGCCCGCCTTTGTCGTCCGCTGCTACTGCTGCTGCTGCTGGTGCTGCCGGGGTGCGGCTCAGAGGAGGGCATTGTCGTCTGCCACGCAGCACGCATAGCTTAATCTCTCGCGAGCTCGAGCTGACCTTTCATACCCCCCTCCCGCCCGCCACGCAGTCTACGACGTTTCCAAGTTTGCGGACGAGGTGAGTGCTCGAGCTGGGCTGGACCGCTGCTCCACCCACTTTCCGTCCCGGCTGGCTGACCTCTGACTGCTCTCCCTTGGTCGCCTATCCTCTCCGCAGCACCCCGGCGGTGACGAGGTCCTCCTCACCGAGGCGGGCAAGGACGCCACCGAGGCCTTTGAGGATGTCGGACACTCGGACGACGCCCGCAGCCTCCTTGGACCCATGCTTGTCGGCGAGATTGAGGGTGGCGTGAGTGGTTGCGCTTTGGCGGCACATTGACGCCCGCCGCGGCAGCTTCCTGCTTCTTCCCGCCGCCGATGTGCTGACCCCCCGCTTGTTTCCCCCTCGCCGCAGTCCAAGTCGATCAAGACGACGAGCGGTATCAAGAGCAACGAGAGCCCCGACCAGAACAGCAAGTGAGTAGAGGGCTAGCTCGCCAGCCGCGGCTCCCGTCCCGCAGCGACACGAGCGACTACCAAGCGCGCCGCCATCTGACTCCGTCCCTTCTCACTCGCCTTTCCCCCTCCTCTCCCCTCCTGAACAGCCCCATCTTTATGTTCATTCCGCTGCTGGTCCTCGGCGCCTACCTTGCCTACCGATACGTCAACTGAAAGGGCGCTCGCTGGCCCTCTCGTGTCCTCTCCAGCCTAGACGTGCGAATGCCATTGATCCGCGCTGGTTTGCCAGCCAGTCCTCCCTATCAGAAAGCATGCCTGTGCACGACTTGCCCTCCGCAAAGGGGCCCGGCCTCGTCGTCGGAATGGCAGCCTGGGTGAGGTCGGTGCTGGCCACCAATGAGGCGGCAGTTGATATCTCTTGGGCGCTCGTAACTTGACGAGAACAATTATATCTGCAATAATAGTTCCTCCCTGCATACAAGGGCAAGATGGCCGAGTGGTTAAGGCGCAGCGTTCAGGTCATCTGAGGTCAAGAGCTCATTCGAGTTCACCGCTGTCTTCGGGCGTGGGTTCGAATCCCACTCTTGTCACATTCCTTTTGCCTTTTTGCAAGCACAAGCACCTGAAAACAGCTTCCAGGAGGCCTGACTTTCTCTCGCCCAACCTGGCATCGTGAACCGAGGAGCACCTCTGGCGCGCATTCTGGACATGGGTGTGTCAAATACGGCTGGCACATTGCCTCTACCTACCTTCCCCCCCCTTGCTGCCGTGCTGTGGCACATACCACTGCCTGCTGGCCTTCATGTCACTGCATGTCTGAGATCAGTACAAGGACCCACTCGTTTGTGGCCAAAACTGGCAGAACAGCATGACAATCGTGTGCAAGACCGATTTTCTCTTCGGGCTCATTCGCATTCTGGGGAAGAGTTGTGTTGGCTTTTCGCGCGTGCCGGCCGGCCAGCCTCCACATGCGGGCCGAGTCAGGCGCGGGGCCGAGGCGTGGCCGACGCTGTGCCGTGCGCGGGTCGCCGCCCTCTTTGCCACCCGACCACCACCCCCGTCCACCATCATCACCCTCCGCAGCCCGCCTCTCTCCCTCTTTCTGCCACCGCAGCACCAAACTTCACCATGGCATCCAAGGACAACGCGAATCCCATCATCTACACCCCCTCGTCGTCGTCGCAGCTCGCCTCGAACCGCGACTCGGCCCACGCGGCAGCAGCGGGCGCGCAAGAGTGGTGGCGCGATCCCTCGGTCCACTCGTCGGCCTCCTCGTCGGCGGCCCTCGCAAACGACACCCTCGCCTTCAGCGTCGATAGCCCAAATGATGACGATGACGCCGACGACGACGATGATGTTGACGACGGCAATGGCCTGCACGGCGACGACCTCGACCACGGCATCGTCTCCGGCGCACCACCGCGAAACACGGGCGATCACATCCAGCTACCAGAGTCGGTCGGCGGCAAACTCGGAACCGGCCTCGACACGGCGGCTGCGGCCAGAAACCACGAAGAGCTCATCGACAGCCAGGAAGTCTATGGTCAGTCGCACTCGCCCACAGCCACGTCCCGTGCCACTGCCCCGAACCCCGCCCGGCTTACACTCTCCTCCCCTCGCTTGCCCTACTCGTTGGCCTTGTCTCTGCCCGCAGACCTGATCCGCTCCATCACCGATCCAGAGCACCCGCTCACCCTCGAACAGCTCGCCGTCGTCAACGCTTCGCACATTGTCGTGGAACAGGGAGACGCTGCCGCCAACAAGCTGCCCCACGTCCTCCTCGAGTTTACTCCGACCATCCCGCACTGCTCTATGGCCACCCTCATCGGTGAGTGCGCCAGCCCAGCCCAGTCCCGCCATCCCCCCTTCGGTTTCTCGTGCTCATCTCTCGCTCGCGCACCCTTTCTCTCTGTGGCTCTTGTGTACCCCGCCGACGACCTGGCAGGCCTCTCTCTGCGCGTCCGTCTGCTGCGCGCGCTGCCTCCGCGGTTTAAGGTCGACATCCGCGTGCGGCCGGGGACGCACCAGTCCGAGAACGCCGTCAACAAGCAGCTCAACGACAAGGAGCGCGTGGCGGCCGCCCTCGAGAACGCGCACCTCCTCGACGTCGTCCAGGGCTGCCTGGCCAGCGCCGCCAGGAGAGGCAAGACCGAGGACGACGTGCGCAGGGAGCTCGACCAGGGCGGCGCGGGTCCCGGGCACGAGGTGTGGAAGACGGTGGAAGAGGTGGCAAAGCGCCTCGGCGTCGAGGCCTAGCCGGCGCCGGCACTGCCCTCGGCGGCACTATTCCCCTCGTCGACTCGTTGGTTGACCAAACATTCCGGTTCGACACCTGGAAGGGAAGCCGGGCATTCCATCACCACGACCGGTGTCAGTCCGGGAAAGGTGTCGAGAGACATGCGTGCGTGTGCGCGTGCGTGCGCGTGGATGAGATTGCAGCTATGGTGCGGGTATCGTGCTGGTGAGGATCAGGGTAAAGGTGCGAGGCGGCGTCTCTCTGTGCGATTCAACGAGGTCTGGGCGTGGCGGCGGCGGCGGTCGAGGGTGGTGCCGTGCCGGCAGCAGAAGCGGGCGCGGCGGCCTTGTCCCTCTTTTTCTTCTTCTTTCGCGGTGCAGCATCTTCCTCGTCGGGCTCGAGGAGGCTTTGGTCGATCTGCGGGGGGCGAGTCAAGGTGTGCACAAGGGGACAGAGAAGACAGAGATATGAGACGGAGGGACGGGTGTGCCCGGGGTGTTGGGAGGTTGTGCCATCGAGGGCGGGCGGCAGGGGTGACTGACCTCGTCGACTGGCCCGCTCTGCACGACAAAGGCGGAGCGGAGCGTCTCTGCGTCAAAGGGGAGGATGCGCTGGGGCGTGTATTCGGGCTTGTTGAGGATGGCGACGAGCGAGGTCGAGGGTTTGTCTGGCTTGGCGGCGCGGTTGCGCTTGCTGGGCGGCTTGACCCTGCCCGCGATGTCTGAGAGGTAGTGGGCGTAGGTGGCGGGCGGCTTGGCGCGCTTGTTGATGGCCGCCGTCGTGGATCCCGCTGGTGCAGCGGTGGTAGCGTTGGCGGCGGTGGTGGTGGCGGCGGTGGCGGTTGTGGTAGGGGTGAGGGAGGTGTCGAGGTGCGGTGCGAGGGGAAAGGGGAGCGGGGTCGACGAGGATGGAGTGGGTGCGGCGTGGCTGGCGAGCGGAGTGGCCGCCGGCTGCTGCTGCTGCTGCTGCTGCTGCTGCTGCTGGAGGAAAGGTCTGACTGCGCGGTCGTAGATGGGTACGAGGTCAAATAGGCGGAATACGTCCTGGGTGCCGTTGAGGTGGTGGCGGGGCAGGTGGGGCGGACGTTGGGTCGTGGCGGGGATGAGGCGGGGCCATTGGGACGTGGCCATGTCGTCGTTGGCTGGCCGTTGCTGGCTGGATATTGGGTGCTGTGCGGGCGTCGGCGTTGACATGGTTGCGGGCTGCCTTTTGGCGTGCGTGCGTGTGTGCTTGAATGGATGGACGTCGAGTAAGACGCCAATAATGGTCGTCGTCGAAGGGCAACGGGGAAAGCGACGAGGGAGAGCACACACCTTTGTCGAGTCGGTTGGGTCGAGCCTGGCAGGCTCCTAGCCCCCGATGAAGCGCCGTGGCGAGGCGACTCCGGAAGACGGGAGTGCAGTTGACAGGCCTGGCAGACCAACCCATCAACGCGCTTCGCCTCTCTCTCTCTTTCTGCCCTCACTAAACAGACGCTCCCCCTCCCCGCCCCCCGCTCTGTCCTTGGCACCCACCACACACCCTCACCCTCGCCCTCGCCCTCCTCCTCGCTCGTCCTCCCCCCACAGTCGACGCCACCACCGTCGCCACCCCGCCCGCGCGCCCGTCATGTTTGGCTCGACGACCAACACGTCCTCGACGCTCGGTCGATCAGCCAGCTTCAGCTTCTCCCAACCTCCCGCAACAAAACCATTCGCCGGCACATCGGGCGGCTTCTCCTTTGGCGGCGGCGGCGGCGGCGCGGCGTCCACACAACCACAACCACAGCAACAGCAGCAGCAGCAGCAGCCATCGACCGGATTCAGCTTCGGCGCTGCTGCTCCCAAACCTGCCGCCGCTGGAGGAGGAGGAGGTCTGTTTGGATCCACGACCAACAGCGCGGCACCCAACACCTCTCAGCCCACCACCACCGGCGGGCTGTTTGGCAACACCACCACCACCACCACCGGCGGCGGCGGGAGCGGCCTCTTTGGCGCCGCATCGACCAACAAACCCGCCACCACCTCCGGCTTCAGCTTTGGCGCATCCACCTCGACCCAGCAGCCCCAGCAGCCGCAGCAGCAGCAGCAAGGCGGCGGCGGACTCTTTGGAGCGTCGACCAGCTCAAACACCGGCCTCTTTGGTCAGAGGTAAGCCCGCAGCTCGGCCTGCACCATTCGACTGCGATCCCAACATCGAACGCATGGCTGATCTCGCCCCCTTCGATCCCACCTTGCCCTCTCGCCGCGCAGCCAATCCGGCTTCCAACCCGGCGGATCCCAGCAGCCTTTCGGCCAACAGCAGCAGCAGCAGCAGCAGCAGCAGGGACAGGTCGCCGCATCTCCCTTTTTCCGCTTCGCATACCAGCAAAGGGAACGCTACAACGACCTGCCCGAAGACGCCAGGAAGCTCGTAGAGGAGCTCGAGTAAGTGTTTCGCAGCGGCCATCCCCCGTCGCAGTCGGCCCTGCAGGACGCTGACCACGCCGACGACGCGTCTTTGCCCCTTGCCTGCCGCCCGCGTGGACCCGCCTTCCCTCCCCTTCTTTCCCCCCGTTTAGCAAGCACATCTCGACGCAGCTCCAGATCAAGGACGAGCTCAAGACCAAAGATTTTGGCGTCGAGATCCGTAAATGCGCTGCAGAGTGGCAGGAACTCGACTCGGTGCGTCGTCGACCGATTGTCGCGGTTGTCGACCTGCCCCCCCCCCCCCCCCCCCCCCCCTCGCGTGCCCGACTGACACTGCCCTTGTTCTTTTCCCCCCTCCTCCTCCTCCTCTTTCCCCTCTTACCCTCCCCCCTCCTCCCTCCCTTGCAACGATCAGGCGCTGACCTCGCTAGCAGCGACGCTCGAACTCGACAGCTCGCAGTCGCGCGACGTGGCCGAACGCATCGAGCGCGACCGGGCCGACCAGGCCACGCTGTACGCCATTGCATCCAACGCCCGCGAGGGGCGCAGCGACGGCGCCGGCTTTGTAGAGTGGCTCCAGACCTACTTTGGCCACCTGGCCGACGACTTCCAGCGACGCATCCAGAGGTACCGCAACGGCATGGAGACCGTCGAGCGGCACCTGGCCGGGTTGGAGAGGCGGGATACCTTTACCCCGCAGGGTGAGTGACGAGCGGCGAGCAGCGAGCGGCGAGCGGCAGGGTCGTGTCCCCGCCACGGGATCAGGGGGGCAGCGACGAGACAACCGGCTCACCATGCGCTGCTCTTTCTTCTGGCCGCTCAATCAACTCATCCCTGCCGTCCCATTCCGTTCCGTCCCGATCCGCAGCGATATCGGATACGATCCAGGCGCAGCACGCGTCGTTTATGGCGCTGGCCAACCAGGTAGCCTCGCTCCACGCCCAGGTCGACACGCTCAAGCGAGACTATGCCAGGTGGTACCAGCAGACGCACAAGAGCTACCGCGACCCCTTTGCATCCATGTCCCAACTCGCCGGCAGCATCAACCCCTCGTCGCCGTCGCCGTCGTCGTCGTCGGCGGCGCCGCCATTGTGATCGACAGGGCGGTGCGGGGATGGATGCTCCCCCCGGTTCCTCGATTCGCTCAGCCCTTGGAGGCATCGTACAGGCGGATCGGTGAGGCAAACGACCGACCCCGACCGTCCGACCGACCGACCGACCGACCGACCGACGGATGGACGCCGTGCCTTTGCGAGATCCTTGTAATGACGAGGTGTCGTTCGCTCTTGTTTCACGAGCGGATCGGTTGACAAAAGAGGGTAGGGCTACCGCCTTGAGGAGCAGCGGAAAAGGGACTAGTGTGTGCGCGGCAAGACGGTCGAAGGGACAGGTTAGGAATGGCGACAACGAGGCACCAGGCAAAAACGAGGGTGAAAGGGACGCAGGAAAAGGAATGAGGGGGCCTCAAACCGACGGTCGTACCTCTGCTCCCTCTTCAGAAGGGGGAGAAAGGCAGAGAGAGGACTGCAGGACGAGAGAGCAAGATAGGCAGGCAGGCAGGCAGGCAGGTGCGTATGGGCCCGGCCGGGCGGGCGATCAGAGCGCGCGAGCGCGGATCGAATCGAGGCGCTCGCGCACCGTCTGCTTGAGCGACTGGACGCTTCCGCCCACGTGGCGCAGCGAACGGTGGTGCGCGCCATCGACGGAAAAGGCCGAGCCGGGACTCGTCTCGCCGTCCCGCTCCCGCTGCCGGTGCCCGTGCGGGGCGCGAGCGTGTTCGTCGTCTGAAGCATCAACGTCGTCGAGGTGCACGATGACCGCCGCCGCCCGTCCCTGCTTCGAGGAATGGGAAAGGGATGCCAACGACGACGCGGGTGCCGAGGCAGGAGGCCTATCGGCCGTCCGAGGTCGTTGGGTGTACGGATGGTCGAGCAGCTGCGGGGGGTGGTACGGGATCGGAGAGGGCGCACGACGGCCCTCGATGCCGCGCGGACCGTCGCACGTCGGAGGCTGCGGCGCCAGAGGCTTGCTGGTCTCCACCGTCGTCGTCGTTGTCGGTGAGGATGTGGCGGCAAAGACCTTGGAGGGTGGAGGGCATCCCGACAAGGTGAAGGACGACGCCGACGACGACGACGACGAGAAGGACGACGAGCGCGACACGGCGGGATCGGCGAGGTCTACGATCATCTCGCGCGTGTCGTCGCTCGACGCGTGGCTCTTGACATCGTCGACGTCGATGCCGATGCCCTTGTGGTCCTTGACGGGCTCGCCGTTGCCGCACGTGTGCTCGAGTTCCTTCACTGCCCCTGTCCCCTTTCGTCCCAGCCCGCCGGTACCGGCTCCCGGCCCGTGGGGGACGACGGCGCCTCGCTCCTTCGGGCTCTGCTTCAGGTCGTCGTCGTCGTCGTCGTCGTCGAGGGAATCGTCGAGGATGCCGCCGTCGCTGGCATGGTGCCGCTGCCGCAGCCGGGTAAAGGCCAGCGAGGGCGCCGTCTTGCCATCCGGGTCCGCGTAGCTCGTGGCGGTAGTGGTGATCGTCGTCATCGACAGCACGAGGTCCTGGCCCGCCACGGGCGCAAGCGGCGGCGCGCTCTTCTCGCTAAACGGCGCCGGCGTGCCCGATCGCGGGTGGTCGACGCTGCGCTCAAACGCCGTCGAGACGCGCATCCGCGGCTCGTCGGGCTCGCTGAGCGTCGTCATGTTCAGCGTAGCCAGCGAGCCCATCGATGTGGCATCTGCGTGGTGCTTGCTCTTTCGCAGCGCCTGCGCAGACGACAACGACGTCGAGCCCGCACCGCCGCCGTGCGCGAAGCCGGCGGACGTGGCACATCCACTACCACCACCGCCGCCGCCGCCGCCATACGCGCCGCCACCGCCGTGGTGGCTGCCGCCGATGCTCTGCAGCGGAAAGTTGTACGACGCCACCGTCGCGCCGCGAGGGGCGTAGACGGCCTCCTGCTCGGTGATGAGCATCTGCATGCCCACCATGCCCTGGATGGCGATGACGAGGTACTGGTAGCTCGGCACGCTGCCGCGGAAGCCGAGGATCGTCACCAGCTCGACGAGGTTGACGACGTCGGCGCAGATGGCGTAGTGCACGTTGTTGGCAAACAGCAGCGACGAGACGCGCGCAAAGCCCAGCGGACCGCGCGCGCTCTGCCACAGCCGCGCCGACGACGAGACCACCATGGCCAGGTCGAAGAGCGCGTTGTACAGCACGTACCAGAACGTCGAGAGCTCAAAGAAGCTCGGGTCCGCCTTGTGGTTCGTCTGCTGCGGCGCGCACAGGCCGTTGGGCAGCGCGATGGGCGTCTGCGGGAGTTGGGATGCGGGACGGGTGTGACGGTCAGCACCCGCAGCGACCTGTCTCTGTCGTCCGCATCCCTCTGGCTCATCGTTGCTCCTGCCGCCCGGCTGCTGCAGCGCGGCGCGCCACTGCCACTCACGCGGTAGTAGTTGATGACTGCCCAGGCAGTCAGACCGACCTGGACCAGCAGGCCGGCGCCGAGGAGCGCAAGCACCCGCCTCGAGCGGTGAAAGATGATCGACGTGCGCCAGGCAATCGTCGCCACGACCAGCGTGCAGATGGCGAACGTCAAGATGTTGGACGCCCACGAGAAGGCCATGCACCTTGCATCCGTCCCGGGCACCTTGGTCTGCGCGGCAGCGGAAGCAGAAGGCGCCCGTCAGAATGGCGAGGAGTGTGGGTCAGCCAAACGGCAGACCCCAGACTGTTGGAGACAAATCGGTCGCCACGTACCAGCTGCACCAGCGTGGTGAGGATGACCGACAGGAGCGACGTGTACTTGATGGAAAAGAACATCATCTCGGCGAGGTTGAGCTTCTTGCGGACGTAGATGCGGCGCAGCATGGCCGCCTCGGCCGGGTAGGTGCGGAGGACCTCGGCGAGGAGCAGCGCCTGGCTGATGACGAGGGGCGCGTTCCACCAGATCTGGTCGAGCGCATAGTCCTGCAGCGCCAAGATCTGCCGGACGTTTGGCTGCCGCTCAAAGATGATCGGCACCTGCGAGCTTCCATCGTGTCGCGTCATCGTGGGTGCGCGGCGCCGCCGCTGTCTGACGACAGTACTGGTGAGGGTGCTGGTCCCGGCGGTGGCAGGTCGTCGGTGTCGGCGAGGGTGCTGCAGACGGTTTTGCAGGGACAGGCAGTCCTGCTGCTGGGGCGTGAAGAATGTTGAGGGATGGCGGGGGGCTCGTCTTGCTCAAAAGGTTCGGCGCGGCCGGATCAAGCAGAGGGGAAAAGAAGGGGG
>NW_006920881.1:46902-85025 GCF_000417875.1 Pseudozyma flocculosa PF-1
GCTTTGGGCGACGTGGGAGCGGCAGGTTATAAGGCGTCGATGAGCCCGGTGGCGACGGAAGGGCCTCATTACTCTGCGTCGGCGCTGAGGTTGGGTTCGCTTCCGGGGCGCTAGATGCCGACATGAAGGGCGGATCCCCGAACAAGGAGACGATTGTTGCCTCGTCGCAGAGCCTTCATCTTGTCGCCTTCGATTGCTGCCCGTCCAGGACAACGACGAACGTGCAGAAGGGCGATCTGTAACGGGCAATGCGTGGAGGGCCGACGCGCCACCCCAGCCGAGCACGTCGACCCCGATGGCAACAGTTGGAAGGGCATGGCTGCCCCCCCTGGTGGATACCGGCCACTCGTCTCTCTTTCTGACTTTGACCCTCGAGCAGGCACGACGCCCTGCGCAGTGCCCGTCAAGCATCTGGGACGGTACTCTCCATCCCCCCGTCGCACCCGTTTTGCTCGCTGTTCCTAGACGTTGGGCGTCGACAATGCCGAGGTAGGGCGGATGCCGCGTGGGACGATGCCCGCGCTCCGGTCGCAGCGTTGAAATGCCACGGCAGTTGAGGCCCCCCATCGTCGGGGCGCAATCGTTGCTGACTTGCAACAGGCCGAGGTGGGGGTCGCCGACGACACCCCAATTTGCTGAAGGCCGTGCAAAGGGCCGACGTACGCTGGACGCTAGAGGCGTGCGTGTCGATGTAGATTGCTGCGGTCGATTCCCTCACAACGCTCGACGCTTCATCGCGCCCTCGGAGGCCGCAAAAAGACCGGGGCGATGCAAGAGAGACAGCGACCTCAGCTCGCCGTGTCGGCGACGATGACGACGATCTCATCGCCGCTTCCGATGCCGTACCACAGCAGGTCCTTGGAGAGGTCATCGAGTTCGACGACCAGCCTGCCGCTGCCCGGTGTGGAAGCATGGTGCGAGTCGTCGGCACCGCTTAGGACGGCCCAGAGGGACTGGACCTGGGTGGGACGCGCCGAGACGGCCTTAGCCAGCTTGATCTTGGCCAGCCGCAGCGGCGTCGACGAGATGAGCTTGACGGGTCGGGCGGCACCGTCCCCGCCGTCACCGGCGACGGGCGTTGCTTCTTGGCCTCCATTCTGGCGGGGCTCTTCGGCGCTCCGCGTGACCCGCACCTCGACCAGCTTCGCCTTGAGCGTTCCTTTTGCCGCGCCGGAGTCGGACGCTGTCCTCGTTGCCGTGGTCGCAGTCGGCTCGGCGACTCCGCTTTGCCCGACTTCGATTGACTGGCGCTCGACGGATCGGCTTGCGACTTGTTCCGCATCGGGGCTGAATCTGCGCTTGAGCTCGTCGTACCGCGGGAACACAAGCCGCTTCTGATCCATGGTCAAAGCGACGGCCTCCTCGTCTACTGCCACTCCGCCATTGGGCTCTTGACTGTTGCCTAGAGGGCCCTGCGCTTTTAAGCCTAAGCTGGAAGCAGCCGCGACGCCCCGCGTCGTCAGGCGGCTCCCGTCGTCGACTTTGCCAAAGACGTAGAGCTCTGCATCCCGCCGCTCCCTGGCCGTCACGGGTGTGCGGTCGAGAGTCTCTAGGCCGGCCAGGCGTGCAACGGCAATGGCGCGGAAGTCGTGCGCAGCAAACGAGCTGACCAGCGGCGAAACATGGCGGTCAGGCTGAGCCGGATCGGCCCCATCTCCTGCCTCGTTCAGAGGGATGAGGTTGAGGCTGAAGCCGCTGCCCTGGTGTCGATCCCCAGCAGCGTCGCTAGCTGGACCCTTGGCGCGGGTGCAGTCGGAAGGGAACCAGCTCTCGAGGTTGTCGAGGTCCTCCCAGGTCGCGATCGGATTCCTGCAAAGGCCAACGTGCTTGAGCCTGCGGAGCACGGGGCCGGCCTTGTAGCGCGGGATGGCAGCGATGAGATTGCGGGTGAGGTAGAGATTCTCAAGGGCTGGAAGGGGGGCGAGCGCGGCGACGACGTCGTCCCAGGAGCAGAGCAGATTGTCCTCGAGGATGAGGGTGTGAAGGTTGGGAAGGCGCCCTGCCCCATCGGTCGGCGTTGCGGAGTCGCCGCGGGAGGCGGCCAGAGAGGTGAGCCGATTCTGGCCGAGCTGCAGCAGCTCGAGGGAGGGCAGGGCAGGCGCGAGGGCGAGCATCTCGTCCCAGGCGATCATGGTGCCGTCGAGCCGGAGGTCCTTGATGCTCGCAAAGGCGGCGGCCCAGCGCGTTGGCGGCGAAGGTCGGGGCACGGGAGCGAGGCGGACAAAGTTGAGGATGAGGCAATCTAGCCGGTCGAGTTCGGCTGCGATGGTGGCTACCTGGTCCCAGTCTGGCAGAAGCGACATTGACAGATCGAGCCATTGGATATCTGGAGTGATGAAGGGGGTTTCGGCCAAGGCGACGGCAAGTTGTCGGTGAGTGAGCGCATGTTGCCGGGCTTGCCCGCCTGGCGTCCGACTACTCACTGGGACAGGTGCTGCGTATGGAGCCCGGCAGCTCGCCGAGCCGGGGATCGATTGCGAGCGCGACGGCTTGGACTTCTTCGTTTGCTGCCGAGCCGCGCAGCGCCTTCCAGCCTCCGAGGCCGACCTGGCGGAGGCGGTCGAGGCGTGCGGTCCGCTGTATGACGCCGTGCATGTTGGGAGCCTCTATTTCGATTTCGGCCAGGTTCCTGCGCGAGTAGTGGTGCTGCTGCTTGGACGGCGCGCTGCCGTCGCCGGTCGAGGGCGAGGAGAGGTACTTTGCCCGGAGCGCCTGGAGGAACGAGGAGCCGTAGGATAGCTTGGACGCGGTCGGGCGGAGGAAGGAGCCGCTGCCTGGCACTCTGAGGAGCGACGAGGGCCCAACGGCGGCGACACAGGCCGTCAGCGAGCGGCGGAGGATCAGTGGGCGAAGCGGAAGGGGGGGATTTCGCGGTCAGGGTGGCGGGCGCTGCTCACCTGACGTTGAAGTAGCTGGTTCCGTCGCTGGCTACGCCGTCGTGCTTGCCCCTGGTCGGGTCGTCCCATTCGATGCCTAGCCAGATGCCGTCGGTGGGCGGGACGCTTCCGACATATCGGATGGTGCCGCGGTGGGCGCCCACCGATACCCGGCGCCCGACGACGGCATCGCCGGTGGTGGAAGCGTCAGCTTGGCGCTTCATTGAATCAAAGAGTCGGTCCGATGCCGACAAGAGGGCGCCGTGGTAGATTCAGTCAGAGCGCGCAAGATGGGCGAGTGACGAAGAGAAAGGCAGAGAGGCAGAGAGGCAGAAGGGGGGGCCATAAGGGTTCAGCTAGGAAGAAGCAATGGCCCGCCTCCGGCAGTCGGAAGTCGACGTGGGCGGCGGTCTGTGCAGGGGCTGGCGGCAGTGGCTGGGCTGGGATTTGTGTGGAGACAGGAGCCTGCAGCCAGCCCGCGGCCCGCTTGCTTGCTGACTTGGCCGCGGGCAGCAGGCGCAGCAGCCTAAGAGGTAGGCTTGGCTGCCCTCCGCCACCTCTTCCCGCCAGCCCGTCCGCCTGTGTCCACTTCCTCTCCCTCCCCCCCTCCTCTCTCTCCACAGCGCCGACCCATGGCGTCCCACTCCATCATTGACACCGCCAGTCCGCCACTCAGGACGACAGCACCACCCGCACTCGCGCAACCAACAGCGCCGCGACCCCAACCAGCCTAGACGGCCGTGGTCAACGCCCACCATGTCCTACCCGCCGCCCCTGATCGCCTCGACCCTGCTAGCCACACCCTCACCCTCGGCCTTTGCCTCGGCCTCGGCGACGCCTTCTCCGCCCTATCCCAACCTCCCCGTCCCCGTCCCAGATGTCGACTCCAACTCGTGCCGCCTCCTCGGGCCGTTTGCCCTGTTCGTGCAGCTGGCCATGGGCCTCCTCGTCCTCGCCTCGCTCGTCTACAAGCGACACAAGGAACGCCCCAAGCGGAAATGGAAGATCTGGCTCCTCGACATCACAAAGCAAATGCTCGGACAGATGTTTGTCCACGTCCTCAACGTCGCATTCAGCGAGGGCGGAAGCGGAGGCGGAGGCGGCGGCGGCACAGAGACCCACGCCGGCAGCCTCGGCGGCGTGGCAGGTGCCGCCGCCCTCGACGCACCGCCAAGAAAGGCCGAGGGGAGGAACCCATGCAGCCTCTACTTTCTAAACGTCCTCATCGACACCACTCTCGGTGAGTGACGGCCCAGGCTGCGCAGACCAAACCTGCAGCGTGCTCCAGCTGACCCGCTGCCACCGTCCTTCTGCCGCCTCGGTCCTCTCCGCCCCGCCCCGCCCACCGCCAGGTGTCTTTATCATCTATACGCTCCTCTCCCTCCTCACCCACATCCTCACCGATGTCCTGCGGCTACGCGGCTTCGTCTCGGGCCAGTACAGCGACCGCCCCATCGCTCCCGCGTCGGCGTCTGGCTCCCAGCAGCAGCACCAGCAGCAGCAGATACCCACCACGAGGCGCGGGCGCACCGCGCGGCCGCGGCTGTCGTACTGGGCAAAGCAGCTGGCCGTCTACCTCTTCGTCCTGCTCCTCATGAAGCTCTCGGTGCTCGTCATCCTCGCCGTGTTCCCCTTTCTCATCGACATGGGCAGCTGGCTCCTCAAGCTCTTTGGCAGCCACAAGGACGCCCAGGTCCTCTTTAGCATGGCCCTCTTCCCGCTCGCCATGAATGTGCTGCAGGTGAGTCTCCCGTCGCCCCTCGCCCGTCGCCCGCCGCCCGCCGCTCTGTGCTGCAGCGCCTTTGTTCGACGGAGTGGCCACACATGCAGCGGCGCAATCCGACAACGTCCGCTGACCTCGAGATGCACCACTCCCGCACTCCCGTCCCCGCCTACCCGCCGCGCCCAGTTCTGGCTGATCGACTCGCTGCTGCGGCACAACCCGACGACATCAAAGTACGCCCAGGTGCCGTCGGAACCAACATCGATGCACGAACCACACGGTCCATCATCCTCGTCGCCGCCGCCGCCATCGCAGGCTGGGGCGAGGCAGCGGCACCTTCGGCGAGGCGGCGGCCGCGGCGGCGTCGACGACGATCCGGAGCGGCAGGATACGGGGCCGATCCACCTGATTGGCGACGACGACGAGAGCGACGAGAGCGATGGCGAGGACGGCGACAGTCGGGATGCGGCGTCGTCGTTCGACTACCGCGGCCACGACGCGGGGAAACCGTCGGCGTCGGCGTCAGCGTCGGCATCGATGTCGGCAAGCCGCGACGGGCGTCAACCGTCTTCTCACGACGTGGACGCGGACGAGGACGAGGCCGAGGATGGGTATGCCTACCCGCCCGCCGAGATGCGCCCTTCGGCATCTCGGTCGCGCTCCGTCTCGCCCCGCCTGGTCGATGTCCACCAGCCCGCGCAACGGGGTCCCGCCTAGCCCAGCCCAGCCTAGCCTAGCCTCGCAGCGCACCACAGCGCTCGACCGGGCCGTCTCGCTGCCTTCACATCACAGCCCATCTCCACCCATCACGGCATCACCTTCTCGCGGCGCACCAGGCAGCCGCAGGGTCCAAGTACGCCGCCTGCGCAGGCCGACTCGCGCGTCCTCTGCACCATCATCGGCCGGTTGGCATGATACAACTCGAGCTGGCATTTTTTCGAGGAGGAGGGGCCATGACCACGGCCACCCCCCTTTCAGTGCGAGCGCAGCACTGGCACATGGACAAGGGCTTGCTCGGCATCCCGCTGCGTACGTCGGGCCTCGTGGATTGGATGAGATGCCACGAGCATCCCGGCAGCCAAAGCAGCACCACTCTAGATGGGCACAGCGGTCGGCGCACGGGCGGACGGATGGTTCGTCGGCCAGCCCCAGCCCACCGCTCCACGAGGCCTACTCGGCTCGCCTCGACTCGACATGGTTCGCCCCACGCGTCGCCCTTTAGGCGGTGATGGGGGCGCCGGCGGTGGGAGGCGCAGCGGCGACCGTCTGGGCCTCGGGGCAGTCGCGGGCGATCTGTGCGGCGGCGACGTACCGAAGTTTTCGTTTGTAATCAAATAGAGAAAAGAGAGTAGTTCAAGGGTCAGGGATTGTCTGCTCGAGGTCCGTCTGACGAGCGTCGTCGCGGGACGGATTGAATGGGGAACTCACGTGTCCGACCTTGCTGCAGTTGTAGCAAGTCTTTGGCTTCCTGGCGACGACGGCGGGGGCGATGACGTGGCCGCCGATGGCAGCGCCGAGGGGAGCCTTGCAGTCGCGCGCAAAGTGGTTGAGGCCGTTGCAGCGGTGGCACCTGACGGGCGGGCGGCCACCGACGGCGGCGAGGGCGGCGGGCGCAACGATCCCACCAGCGGCGGCGGCCGTGGGGCAGTTGCGGGAAATGTGGCCGACGCCGCCGCAGGTGTAGCAGGCGTTGGAGCGGGAGCGGGCGGCCTGAGCGGCCAGCGTGGGGCAGTCGGCCTTGATGTGGCCCTTGCCCTGCAGAGCCGAGCGGCGACGGGGAGCAGCAGAAGGGAAGGCAGTTGTGACGAGGTGCAGGAACGGAGCGAAGGGGAGAGGGCGAAGACAAGGGCAACGGTCTGTCAGCGACCACCGAATGGAGCTCGAGCAGGGAAGGCAGGGAGCTTCAAGAATGCGGTGCCCGTCACTCACGCCGCAGCCGTAGCACTGCTTGCTGTCGGCAGTCCTGGGAGCCTCGCAGGCGGAGCTCTCGTGGCCAGCCTCGAGGCAGTTGAAGCACCTGCGCTCGCTAAACGAGCAGTTCTCCGCTAGGTGTCCCACTGGCGATTGCGAGCAAGGAGGGGTCAAGGAGGGGGGGACCAGAGCGGCGAGCGTCAGTTGCGATGGTGTTCAAGACGGGGTCCGGCTCGAGGTGCAGCTCGAAAGTCCGTGTGGCCTCGGGCGGTCGAGTGCACTCACGCTGTCCGCAGCTACGGGGCGGGCGGTGAGTCGAGACAAGGGAGGAGCAGAGCAGGGCAGGGCAGGGCAGTCAGGACATCAGTGTCGGCCAGATGAGACCAAGGCAGCGACGTCGAGCAAGAAAGTACAGCCGCAGCCTCGTACGGCGGCGAACACGACAGGCAAGACTCACACGTAGCAGCCGCGTCGACGAAAAGCCATTTTGTGAGGGTTTTTCCTGGTTTCCGTTGCTTGCGTTGCCTGTACGCTTGCCTGGGTCGATGTTCGGCAGCGGTGGCAATGGCGAAGGGAGCGATGGGCACTCAGAGTGATCAGCAGGGGAGGCAGAGGATCGGTGGAATGGGATGCGAGCCCGACGGGCGACAACTCACCAGTTCGACGCTGCTGCTGCTGCTGCTGCTGCTTCTTCGACGTCGTTCTGCTGCTTCTTCAACGACCTTCTTATCAGACTCTCCAACCGCGTGAGATGGGTCCAGGAGAGAAGAATACAGAGGATCAGATGCGTTGAGAGGTTGGTGGTGGTGGTGGTGGTGGACGAAGACGAGCAGCAGGAGGGTTAGCCGGGGTTGGGCCGCGGACTGGCCGGCCACGCCCAGCTTGCTCGCTCGCCTGCCCTGGCCAGCTCAATCAAGCCGGGCAAAGCCAAGCCAAGCCCGAGGGCCCGCCTCCCTCCCTCTCCCCCAACTTGGCGCCGGCGGCGGCGGCGGGGGCGGAGGCGGCGCGCGGAAGTCGAAATTTGGGCTCGTCGGCCCTGGACCGAGGCAGAGGCCCGTCCGTCCGTCTGTCCGCCGTCGACCTCTCTGGGCCGTCCGCCACACACGACACCCTGCACGCCACCCGCCACCTCAAACGCCCGATCGGGCCGCGTATCTCAAAATCGGGTCAAGCAAGGCACACTTCTCTTGCCCTCTCGCTCTCGCTCTCGCGATCTCGCTCTCGCTCACTCGGTCTTTCTGCCTCTCTCGGTGCGGTGACCCGCCCCGCCAACCTCGGTCTCTATCGTGGTCTGGCGGGCGGCGCTGGATCCGCATTCCGCCCTCGACATTCGGCCCCCCAAAGCGCCGTCAGGCCGCGCTACAGCTTCTCCTGGTCCACGCCGAGCGCCGACACGAGGATGCGCAGCAGCTCGGCCGACACGAGGTCGTTTGTGGTGCGCACCGTCAGCCGGGCCAGCTTGGCCTCGCGGTTGGGCTCGAGGCGCAGCAGGCAGCCCACCTTGCCCGCCTCGGACATGTGCAGCACGCCCGCCGCCACCACATTGACCGGGTTGCCGTCGATGCCCTCGAGCACCTCGAGCCGCGCCGACGCAATCACCTTGCGGTGCCGCTGCACGTCGACGTCGCCGCTCGCCCCGAGCCGGAAGCTGAAGATCTTCTGCGCCTCGCGCGGCGCGCCACCGATCTGCTTCCACCGCTCGAAAAAGTCGGCCGACGACAGCCGCACCGGCTCGATAAACTTGGTCGTCAGCACGGGCAGCCGCAGGTGCAGCTCCTGCAGCGACCCCGCCAGGTACGAGACGTGCAGCAGCGGCGCGAGCGTGAAGTGGTCCTTGCACTGCACGTGCACCACCTGCTGCACCTGCGTCATGGCCTCGAGCACGTTGGTCGGGATCTTTGGCAGCGTCACGGCCAGCGCCTCGGGCTCCTGCGACCGTATCGAGATGGTAAACGACTTGAAGTTGGCCGAGATCTTGTTGCCAAAGAAGAGCGCCAGCCGCCCCTGGTGGCCGCGCCACTCGCTCTTGAGCCCAATCTGCAGCTGCGCGTCCTCGTACAGCACCCCTTCGCCCGTAAAGCACAGCCGCTGGAAGTTCTTGTCGGCGCCCGGGCTCAGCGTCGGTGTCGCGGGCGCTGGCGCTGGCGACGGTGATGGAGACGGCGACGGCGAGGGCGACGGTCTCCCCAGCAGCGAGGTTGACGCCGACGCCTCGTCTCCGATGAGCGGCTGGCCGGGCGAGATGCCGTCATCTGCCGCGATCGCCGCGAGGCCGGCGCCGGTGCCGGCGAGACCCGACGTGGCTCCGCTGCTGAGGTCCAGCCCCTCGAGGTCGCCGATCAGGTCGCCCTGGGACTCGGAGCCTGCCCCTGCTCCTGCTCCCGCGCCCGCTCCGGCCATCAGGTCCGGCCTCGACGCGGAGCGGATCACGGTCGCCGCCGGCCCGCCCGTCGGCATGGCGCCGCCGTTGGCCTTGCCCTTCTTGAGGCTCTCCTGCCGCGCCTGGTCGCGGTCGCGGTTGGCCTCCTTGCCCCCGATGATCCAGGTCCGCTTGTCGCCCGTGTCGCTGTGCTTTTTCTGCAGACGGCTGAGTAGCAGCGACGACTTTTCCGCGAACGGCGGCATCTCGTCGCACACGGCCTGGAGCAGGTCGTCGGTCGGCAGCTCGGCCAGCGCCACGTACTCGCACGCCCGCTGCTGCAGCTCGGCGTCGAGCACGTGGCGGTAGCGGTTGAGCACGTAGAGGATCTGCTCGCGAATCTCGGGAAACAGGTTGAGCCACTTGATGTACGTCGACAGCAGCAGCGCCCGCGTCGGCTGCGAGCAGAGGTGCGAGCGCGAGTGGAGCGTGTGGAACTGCTCAATCGGGCTGGCGCCCGCCTCGTTGGCGATCAGGTGCCCAAACTCGCCCAGGATGTAGCCTGCGGGGGTGCGCGAAGGGAAGCCAGACAGCCACGTGGTCAGCATCACGTCGTCCTCTGTCGACGGCGGCAATGGCCGCGGCTGGCTGCCCTCTCGCTCGCTCCGTTGCGTTGCGCTGCGCTGCCCCGCCTACTCACCTCCGACCTTGATCATGTTTTCATGGCACGAGGGCGACTTGAGGTGCTCGAGGACGCGCCGCGCCGCATACTCCTGGACATCCTCGTTGTTGAGCACGATCTGGATGACTCGGTACCACACCTCGTCGCTGACGTGGTCGCCAGCGGAGCTGAGGAGCCGGAGGATGGTGTCGACGTACCAGTTGTACTCGGTGGCGAACTTTTCGGTGAGGATGGCAATCTTGAGCACCATTTCCTCGCGAAGCGCGTAGTCTGCGACCTGCATGTACTTGAGCAGCTCGGCGACGATGACTTTGGCGTTGGTGACGTCGCACATGCTGTACAGCAAATCGAGCCCGCGCCTGCGGACGCTGATGTCCTTGTCCTTGAGCGAGAGGATGATGGTGTTCTGGTGCATCTTGATGGGCTCGAGGCTGTCGGCGTAGGCGGCGAGGTGGGCCATGGTGTCGAGGCCGAGGTAGCGGACGTTTGTCTCGCGCGAGAGGATGAAGCGGCCCAGCAGCACCGACGCCTTGGCGACAATGGGCGACTCGGTGTCGAGCTGGATGGCCAGGTTGATGGCCTCGAAGAGCACCGCGTTCTGGGCGTTGTTGTGCTGCACGTTCTTGGGCGTGTCCTGCGACTTGTTGATGATGGTGTCGAGCACGCTCTGGATCGTCGACATGAGCGTCGGGTCGTCCGAGGGCGGGTAGTACTGGAGAAGCCGCAGCAGCTTGACCTGGAGCCAGGGGATGGGGATCTTGTAGTAGACGTACTCGCTGCTGTACTCGTCCTCGACGACAATCTTGTGCAGCCGGCTGACGGCGCGCTGGTACGACGCGTGGAACGCGTCCGGGTGGTCCTGGGCCATGGTCATGACCAGGCTGGTCACCGCCAGCGCAACTCCCTAGTGCCGGAACGAGGAGCGGTAGGCGCAGCAGGAAGAGCGGAAACACGGGCGGCAGGGGAGAGATGGGAGGGGGGCGATAGACGGCAGTCATCAGCTCGCGGTGCTCCACGGGCACGGGCAACAAGGGCGTTCCGTGCACCCACCAAGTTGTCGTCGTCCATGATGGCGATGATCCTCGACGCCCACTCCTCTGCGGGGATCACCTCGGGGTGCTTGCGGTAGAGGCGGAGGAGGGTGAGAGCGGCCTTTTTCTTGACAAAGCTCTTGGACGTGGGCGAGATGAGGAGGCGGTGGACGTCGTCGGCGAGGGCCTCGGCCATCTCCTGTCCGCCAATGTTGGCGATGGCGTGGAGCGCGAGGCAGTTGTTGACCTCGTTGATCTCGTCGAGGTCCTTGCGGATCGAGTTGACGACGAGGCGGACCAGGTCCGAGTTCTCGTCCATCAGGAGCGTGATGGCGAGGTAGCCGATCTGCTTTTCCGAGTACTTCGGGCTGGCGATGAGGTTGACGGCCTCCATGTGGCCGATGTCGACCTGGTAGCCCAGGATGTAGGTAAAGACAATCTTGGAGAGATACTTTTTCTTCTGGTAACCGTCGAGCGAGCCCTCCTTGAACTTTTGGCGGATGTGGGCCATTTCCTTGTTGATGCGCTTCTCCTCGAGCTCGCGGACGCGGCAGGCGCGCAGGTCGGCGATGTACTGCGTCAGGCCCTTCATCGAAGAGGTGCTGTTGGACGTCATGGTGGGCAGAGGGGGCCGTCGCCCGGCGTCGTGGCGCTAATGCAGGGCGGTTCGGATCGGATTGTGTCGATTTGAGGTGCGAAGGGGGGGCGAGTGCGAGTGCGAGTGCGAGTGCGAGTGCGAGCGCCAGTCAAGACGGAGGCTCGAGATGAGTTGAGAGGAGAGCTGGGCGCGACGACGGCGGGATCAGCTGGCGCAGAGCTTCAGGCCGGCCGGCTGACACGTCGATGGCGCTCAAGCGGGTTGGCGAACGAGCTGACGAGCTGACGAGCTGACGAGCTGACGAGCTGACGAGCTGACGAGCGGGCGAGCGGGCGAGCGAGCAGGGAGGAGAAGAAGCGTCCGTGGCCTGGCGAATGCGGCGAGCGATGGTAGACAAGAGGCCTGGTTTCGAGTGACGGCCAGCTGAGCACGAGATTGAGGATGCAGCGGGCGAGCGGGCGAGCGGGTATCTTTTGGGTACTGGTCAGACTGGCTGGCCTCGGCGCGAACAGGCAATTGGTGTAAGGTGTTGCAGGTCGAGCTGGCCTTGGGCGTGGTCGGCGATGTTACTGCGCAGCCTGGCCTGGATCGGCACGGATGAGAAGCACGGGGTCGTGGAATCAAGGCTTGCAAGGCTGCCGCTGCTGAGGATGAAGAGCGCAACGCAACACGACGGTGGTGGTGATGGTGGTGATGATGGTGGCGGTGATATTGAGCCAGGCGCGAGCGAGGGTCAAGGAAGGTCTAGGACGCGATGCGCCTCCGCTGCCAGGCCAGGCCGAGAAGGCGCACCTCGGCCGGCCCGGTAGGTCAGGCCTCTGGCCAGTCGGCAGGCCAGCCAAGTCAAGCCAACCAGGCAGCCCCCCTCTGCCGTTCTCTGCCTGGCCTCCATGCGTGGGTCCGTGCCACCGCCGCTGCCCCCTCTAATCGACCCCAGCCTGGGCTGAGGAGCCTGCCTGCCTGCCTCTCCGCGAGCGCGTCTGGCCCTCCTCGAACGGCTCGCCACCCGCAACGCTCATCTTCCACCATCCTCATCCATGCCCTCGACACACATGTCCGCGCCTCTGGCAGCCTTGGTCGCTCGCTGGCCTCGCTCGCTCAACTCGTGGGGCTGGAATCTACCGTGGCATTCGGCCTCATCGTCGCTCATCGTCGTCCTCCTCGCCGCTCCTCGTCGCTCCGCCTCGAGCTCGGACCCCATCCTCTCCCTCTCTCCTTGAGCTGCTTGCTACGCTACAACCTGTGCCCGCTCGCTCGTGGAGGCCTCCCGTCACGTCCCTCCGCCTCTCCAGTCGTGCAGAAACCCGGTGCGAATGTGCAGGTGAGAGCTAGGAAGACGGAAAGGACCAAGCAGGAGGGGGGGTGAAAACGAGACTGGGGGGGACAACAAGAGCCGAGGCAAGGCGACAAGAGATGGCGAAAAGAGGGGCGCAAATAGGAACGCCTCCCTGCGGAAAAGAGAGGGTGCGAAAGGGGACGCAAGGGAGGGAGCATAGCATGCCCGGCCGGACTGTATACCTTCGCACTTCGTCGGTCGTTGGGTTTTCGCTGCCGCCGCTGCTGCTTAGGCGGCCTCCTCGCCCTTGCTCTCGGCGGCGGGCGCGTCGGCCGGCGCGGCCTCGGCCGGCTTCTCCGAGTCCTGCATGTCCGAGGTCCAGAGGGTGAGGTTGTCGCGCAGCAGCTGCATGATGAGCGTCGAGTCCTTGTAGCTCTCCTCGGACAGCGTGTCGAGCTCGGCAATGGCGTCGTCGAACGCCTGCTTGGCCAGGTGGCACGCGCGGTCGGGGCTGTTGAGGATCTCGTAGTAGAAGACCGAAAAGTTGAGCGCGAGGCCGAGGCGGATCGGGTGCGTCGGGGGCAGCTCAGTGACGGCAACGTCCGAGGCGGCCTTGTAGGCCTCGAGCGACTTGTCGGCCGAGTCCTTGCGCTTGTCGCCAGTGGCAAACTCGGCGAGGTAACGGTGGTAGTCGCCCTTCCTGCAGAGGCAGACGCGCGCGGTCAAGTGGGGAGAGAAGCGAAGGGGGCGCAACGTCAGCGGCCGGCATCGATCAAGAGGAAGAGTGGCAAGGGCGAGGATGACGCACATCTTGTGGTAGAAGACCTTGCTCTCGCCCGAGGCGGCCGAGGGGATGAGGTGCTTGTCCAGGACGTCGAGAATGTCCTCGCAGATCTGGGCGAGCTCAGCCTCGATCTTCTCGCCTGTCGAGACGAAATCGGGGAAGGGGAGAGGAGGGGGAACATGGTAGATGCGGCGGGCACAGGTCAGCAACCGAGACATTTCTCGCCAAGACCGACGCCGAAACAGCCAGGGCCGTGCTCGGACTCACGGTAAGTCTTGATCATGGTGACCTGGGCCTCGTTGCCCTTGGACTCCTCCTTCTGCTCGATCGACGAGACGATGCGCCACGAGGCGCGGCGGGCGCCGATAACGTTCTTGTAAGCGACCGAGAGGAGGTTGCGCTCCTCGACGGTGAGCTCCTGGTCGGACGAAGCGACGCGCTTCATGTTCTCGACCATCTCTGCGGTGGGCACGCAGCATCGGCATGGAGGCAGGAGGGACAGGCTTGGAGCGTCAGCTGCTGAAAATGCATCGATCGGTTGTCGGCCCGCAAAATGTGAAGGGCGGCTCCATCACGGCTCGATAGATAGATCCTCTCGCCGTCATCCTCGCACGGCATCCACCGTGACCAGCGCTTCCATCCGCCTTATCGCCGTGCCCCTCGACGGCGAGCGCGACGGGAGCGCGTCTTCTCGGCCCAGCCTTGGTCCCCGGCCCTGTTCGAGTCCGCCCAATATGCGTGCCTCTCCTTGAGCAGCTCCTGCTTCTGCGAGGCGCGCCGTCTCGATGACTCACCCTCGTAGCGCTCAGCCTGCTCGGCGAGCTTGGCAAGGTAGACGGAGTCCTCGCGCGATTCGGGCATTGTGAAGTAGGGTCGGTGGGGTGGCTGGGTGTTTCTGAAAGAGGAAAAGGCTGTGGGAGAAGGGTCGGATGTCGGTGATCGGTCGGAGCGAGCGGATGGCGAGAGGCGATGGTCGAGCGCGGTTGAGGAAGCGAGGCGATCGTGCACGGAAGCAGAGCGGAAAGGGAAGCGAGCAGGTTCGGCGCGAGGTGTCGAAGGGGGAGAGGACAAGCAAGGAGGGCAGCAAGGACGAGGTCAGTGACAAGTCCCTATCGGAGAGGGGCGGCAAAAAGCAAAGACACGGCGCATTCAACGAAGCAACGGTACGCCAGGATCGCTGGCCCAGCAAAAGCAGCCGTGCGACAGGTTCGCCAGGAGCCGAGCTGGCCAGTGACTGCCTGCGGCCGACGGCAATGGCAAAGACGGCGGCGACGCGACGTCGCGGGCGCTTCCACCGCGAGGCGATGAAGCCGCGCTCTGATCTGGCGAGCAAATGACTACGTCGTGGGGTGACCTGCAAGTCGCTGGTGGTCTGGCGAGACAACGACGGCGATGGCGGCGAGGAATAAGACGCCGCCTGAGTGCCGCCGATCGTCCAACGCCCGTCCGGGTGGCGCCCAGATGCCGACAACGAAGCAATGCTGTCGATGGCCGGTGATGTCGGGGCGGTCCCCTCAAGAGCCGCGAAGGACGAGGCACGGGTGGATGCGAGGATGCAGCGACATGTCCCGGCCGAGGCAGGCAGGAGCGGCCGGCGGACGGGCGGGCAGGCGGGATGTCGGTCGACCTTTCAAACGCCTCTTTCCACCCGTCTGCCCACGCTCCTCGAAGGGGCGCGGCGGTGCGATGGAAGGGCAGTGTCGATCCGGACGCGGCGGCGGTGCCGGCGGCGAAACTCACCCGAAGCGGTAGGGATCGAAAGAAGGTGCAGAGGAGAGTGCTGGGTGGGTGGGTGGGTGGTGGTGGTGGTGCGAAGTGGTGATGGTGGTGAAAGAGGAGAGAGCGAGGCAGAGATATGGGGTCGGGCGAGAGGGCGACAGGGCGGACGGGCGGGCCTAGGCAGAGAGGGGAGAGGCGGACGGGCGGACGGACGGGCGGGCGGGCTGGCGGGCTGGCGGGCGACGACAAACACGCAAACGCACACACACACACACACGCAGCGCACGCACCGCCTCCTCCGCCCACCGACCGTCCGCCTGGCCGACCGCCTGCGAGCCTCGAAGCCAGAAGCACAGAGAAGGTCAAAGGGGCCGAGACCAGCCAGGCGAGGGCAGGCGCGGGCGCTGGGCTTGCGTCGGGCTAAGGGCCGGCAGTCAGTCTGGAGGGGCCAACGACGACGAGGTCCGGGCTAGGCGGCGTAGGACCCCTGCCGCGTCGCATTCCCGTCGACGTAAGCGCGCCACCCGCCCCTTTGGCCTGCTCGCTGGGGTGGTCTCGAGCCTCCTGGCACCGGGGCGGGCACGCGTCCCTCGACAGCCTCAGCTTGGGCGCGATCCCTCGCACCAGCCGCCTCTGAGCAGGTCAGCTCAGGCCCAGCCAACACCGGCCGTCTTCGCTGCTTCCCTCTCCTCTCCCCGAGCCGACGCAGAGGACAGCGGCGTCGGGGCAGCTCCTGCCTGCGGCGCTAGGCCGCCAGCCGGCCTGGCCCTGACTTTGGCCAGGCAAGGGGCGGCCAGGCCAAGTCCACGTCGAGGCGGGCGAGCGCGCGCGCTTCACGCAAGGCCAGGCCAGGCCAGGCCAGCCCGACAGGCCAGCAGGCGGCCCCTGCGTCGTCCGCTCGTCAGCAGCATCGAGAACTGAAGAGCCAGAGCCAGCGCGGCGGCGCCACTCTTTCCATCGATACGGTCGCTGACCGGCGGGGCTGGCTGGCAGGCTTGCACCGCCTGTCTGCGGCCCGCCACCTGGTGTCGGGAGCCAGAACGACGGACGGTCGGTCGACGGGCGGGCGGGGTCGGGCGACGACGTCTTCGGTGTCAGCCCAGCCCAGCCTGGGCCTGCAGCAGGCCGCCGCCCGCCACAGTCGCATCGCAGGCAGGCAGGCTCGGAAGAAGCAGGCAGGCGAGGCAGGGCAGGATGCGCTCTGCGATCGCGCACAGGGCAGGGCAGGGAGGGCGAGCAAGTAGGCAGGCAGGCAGGCAAGGTGGTCAGAGCGCAGCACTTCGCCTCGATACTGCGTCGGGCTAAGGTCGCGCAGCCGGTGGGTATCGCGCGGCAAACGCCATGTGGCAACAGCGACGGCGGGCCCTCGAACAAACCCTGGACCCACGTCTCGAAAAACGGAGGAGGTGGACAGAAACTCGTCGCACTTTTCGCCCCCGCTTCCTCGTCGCCCGGCCTGCTCTCGTCGCGGCAGCTCTCGTCGCGGCAGCCAGCGACCTCGATTCGTGCGGGAACCACGGAGCCCTCGCTCACAAGCTCGCCCGATTTCTCAGGCAGGCCTGGCCCGATACGGGCCTCGATTCACCCTCGAAACGAGGCGACGCCCGAGGCTGACCGGCCTGTCCAGCAACGCACGCACGCACGCACGCACGCCCCTCGGTCCAGCCAGGGCGCATTCAGGCTCGGCGCACCCCAGTCGTGTGAGAGCATCTCTGCGATCGATCTTCGGTAGAATCGCCCTGGTTTTGCATGCGGGGATCGCGGGCGTGTGGTGGGAAGGGTGCGGTTCGATCGTAGACGGGGGATCAGGCGGAAGTGGAGCGAGCGAGCGAGCGGCGATGCGGGCGGGGACAGGCGAGGCGAATGCGTTGGATGAGGTATTGAGAAGGGCCGGGCTAGGGCGCAGCGCCGTGTAGGACCAAACAAAAAAGGGGAGAGGTGGGACAAGGTATGGCTCTCAGGCGACGGATATCAAGTGAGAGGAGGGGGAGAGAAACAGGAACGGGACAAGGGCACAGAACAGCGGGTTCCGAGACGCTGGAGCGGGCCCGGAACCGGCTGGCGCGAGGGAGAGGATGTCCGCACGCGCCGCTCAGAGGTCACCGTCGTCCTCGTCGGGCAGGGGAGCGGCGGCAGCCTGCAGAGAGCAAGGCGAAGCAGAAAGAGGGGCGAGAGGACGAGGTCAGCACGGGCTGTGGGACGAAGAAGGGGGGAGCCGGAAGCTGTGCCGAAACGGTCGACGTCGCGACGATACTCACAGCCTGGAGCTCGGCGTTGTACTGGGCCATGAGCTGCTCGTCGACCTGGACCTCCGGCGGGGCGAGGGCGGGGGCGGCGGCGAACTCGAGCGTCGGGTTGCCGACGAGCTTGCGCGCCAGCCACAGGAAGGGCTTCTCGAAGTTGTAGTTGGACTTGGCCGAGATCTCAAAGTACTGGAGGTTCTTCTTGCGGTGGAAGGTGACTGCGCCGGTCTTGACCTTGCGCTCCTTGACGTCGACCTTGTTGCCGCAGAGGACGATGGGGATGTTCTCGCAGACGCGCTCGAGGTCGCGGTGCCAGTTGGGGACGTTCTTGTAGGTGATGCGCGAGGTGACGTCAAACATGATGATGCCGCACTGGCCCTGGATGTAGTAGCCGTCGCGCAGGCCACCAAACTTCTCCTGGCCGGCCGTGTCCCACACGTTGAAGCAGATGGTGCCAAAGTTGGTGTGGAACTGGAGCGGGTGGACCTCGACTCCGAGCGTGGCAATGTACTTCTTCTCAAACTCGCCCGTCAGGTGGCGCTGAGAGAGGGAGGGAAAGAGGGAGAGGCAGGGCGGGTGGGACTTGGGTCAGCATCGCTCCGGCCGGGGCCCAACGCCACCGCATGAGTCTGCATCGCCACTCACCTTGACGAAGGTCGTCTTGCCGGTACCACCATCGCCGACTGAGCGGGCGTGCATCGAGAGGAGGGCATCGCGAGGAAAAAGCCGATCAGCAAAACATGCCCGCGTGGTGATGGATGAATGCAGCCCGTTTGCGCCACCCGGCGGCCAGCCGGGCCAGGCACTCTGCAGCAACGGCCGAAGGAGAAGAAGACCAGGCGACGCTCACCGAGGACGAGCTTGAAGTTGGGGATGTTCTGGCCGGACTGCTCAGCGGACATTTTGAAGGATACGATGCGGTTGCGATCGAAAGGGGGATGTTGGTGTGGGTGTGGGTCGGTGGTGGTGGTGGAGACGAAAGGCGGTGCGGGAGGGGCGAGCCAGACCAAGGTGCAAAGTCGGGCGCGGGGCGGAGGGGAGAGCAACACACCAACCCCAAGCAGCCTGTGCGCCTCTCGGTCTGCTTTGGCTGGGCGGTCTGCCTGGAGGCAGGCGCCAGGCGGCGGGGCGAGGGCGAGGGCGAGCGAAAAAATTTGAGACGCACGTCAAATTCGATCGAAGCGATTCGCGGCGGCGTCGCCGATTGAAAGGCGCCCTGCTGGCAGCGCACCCCGCCGAGATCGAGTTGGAATCTTTTCGTCGCAGCCAGCACGATCGCCCCGTGCGAGCCCGCCAATTTGAATGAGATCCCAACTCCACCTCGCCTCTCTCTCCCTTTGCCGCCTGCGCGACGGAGGGGGGAACGATCACGCTCTCCCCTCGGTGGCTCAGTTGGCGGGATGCAGAGTAGCGAGCCTCGTCGTCAAGTGGCCGGCCAAGGTCGAGCTTCAGCACGGTCCATGCTCACCCCGCCGTGCCATGTCAGCGACGACGACCGTGACAGCGACCGCAGAGACGAGAGATGATGTCGATGACGAGGGGCTGGGCCGAGGGCGGTTCTGGCGTGCCCAGCGCGTGAGGCTCGGGCGAGGCAGGCACGCAGGCGGGCCAGGGTTTCTTCTCGGCTCGATCACAGCTGCATCCCGATCCGGGCTCCCCGACCTCGCTGCCCCGATGTGGAACGACGGGCGGGCGAGCGCGGGTCGACGACGTCGCGGCGCCTCGACCACGACGCCATCCGCTTGGCTTTGCGCCAGGCCACGCCAGGCCGCGCTTGCACACTGATCCCTGCCTGGTACGCTCGAGGGATCAGCTGGTCAGCCAGGCAAATGCGCGCGATCGTGAGTAGTATATTGCCATTACTGTCAAGTGTGCCGTCAAGGTGTCGGCACAAATCCGTAACATACGCGCGCCGTAGCGCCCTTCCCCTGCTCCTTTGGCCATCGATGGGCATCGACCCGCTGGTTTGTCGTCTGGATGCTGATGCGGCCCGCTGCCAGGCCGCCCCTCTGCTTGTCTCGATGCGGCTGCGGCCCTCTGTTGGCCCGCCACCCTGCTCGTCATGACACTCTGGCGCACAACGCCAGCTCGTGTGCCCTGCCCCCGCTGACGGTGTCGTTGCTAGCGCCCGCGCCGCAACACCTGCGCGCTCAGCCTCGAGGCACCTTCGACAAGCCCTCGTTGATCGTCCGAGCGACGAGGTTGTCGTCCTCCTCCTTCATCCTGCGGCTGGCGCTGTAGAGGCGCTCGACGAGCTCCTTGATGAGCGCGTCGGTCTGCTCGTCGGCAAGGCGTGCGCGCTCGGCGGCGGCCGCGGCGGCGGCAGCGGCTTCGGCCTCGGTCTCGGCGCCTGCTTCGCCCGCCTCAGTCTCGCCGTCTCCTTCGTCCGCCTCGGTCTCGGCCTCCTCGAGCTCGAACTCCACGTCGAGCTCTGCCGATCTCTGCTCTGCCACGGTGTGCCGCGAGATCTTGGAGGCCTCTTCTGGGAGCCGAGCGCAGTCCGACATCGTGCGGGCCAAGTAGCTCAGCAGCTTCCGGCACCTGTCCACCTCGCCGACGGCATGTTCGCCCGGATATTTGGGGTCCAGGCGCGGGTCGTCGAAGCGGCTCGTTAGGAACTGTGAGCCGAGTGCCGGGTCGAGTCGTCCGATCGTCCGCCGCAGCAATGCATCGCTGAGGTCAGTTCCACCCTCGAAACTTCGATCAGGATGTCGCCTGGTACTCACATCGGCAAAGGTGGCTGGGTCCTCTCCCATCTTGAAGCCGCGGGAGTCACGGCCCATTTGCCTCCAGCGCACGGAGCGCTTGATGCGCTTGAGTCCGTCGAAGCAAAGCTCGAGGTCACAGAGGTCCATCCTGTCGACGAGCTCGTATACAAGCACGAGGAGCGCGCTCTCGATGTCGTCGAACGAGTCCAAGCGCTTCAGAGAGGACAAGATGTGACGGTGGGCCGAGGCCAAAGCGGTAAAGCCCAGCGTGCGGCTGTTGCTATAGGCCTTTCTTGGCCAGAACTGGCGGGTGCCGCTGAAGAACAAACGACGGTCGCGCTCGCCGATCGGCATCGTGCGATCGCCTGTCCAGCTCTCGCCAAAGTCGATGAGCAGCACCAGCTGCGGGCGCAACTCGGCGGCCAGATTGGGGTCGAGCAGCTGCTCCTCGTATCCGTGGGGCAGAGCAGCCAACGCTCGGATGTTTCCGGGCGAGATGTCGGCGTGGATGATGTTGGCCGGGCGGCAGACAAAGTAGATGACCTCGATGACGTTGGCGATCAACGCCGGCAGCATCCACAAGGGCCGCTCTGCCAAGGCCGAGCTCGGCACGAACTTGGTCAGCGTCGCTGTAGGCTGGCGCCGCTGCGAGGTCGAAAAGGTGAAGAGGCCGTTGCTGAGGTCAACGACGAAAGGCACCACGTCCTCACCCAGCTCGTCGCTTGTTCCGCCTGGCCGCGGCGGCCCCGCGGTCTGAGGATACGCCAGCTTCAGCCGGCCGAGGTCCGCGTCCTGGGTCGACTGCCAAAGGATGCCGTGTGCGATGAGCATGGGGATCCCCCGGTAGCAACGCTCTCGCATCGTGCGGAGCGCGTCGGACGTCGAGAGCAGGTCGGCTCGGCGGTGCTCGTCGAGCAGACGAAGCGCATCGCCTTCGGCGGACCACTCGCACTCCTGCAGCTGCGAGATCTTGATGATCGCGGGGATGTGGAGGCCGGCGTTGGCGTCGTCGACGTCCTCGACCGCGGCGAAGACCCTGGCAACGCTCGTGATGCGGTGCGAGACCGAGTGCTTCTGCCAAAACTCGTACGGCCAACTGGTGACCTCGTCCGACCCGGTCGCGGGCCCCGGCGGGCACTGGAGCGTGATGGCGCGGTACTTTGGCTGAGCACCGGGTTCCTCGTCTTGGCCGTTGCGCAGAAAGATGCGGCCCAGCGCGCGGACGTCGATCTGGCGCTGGTAGCGTCGGAAGCCATTCCACTCATCGAGGCAGATCGAGTGGAACAGAAGGATCGTACGGTAGAGCTTCTGAGGTTCCTCGTCGATGTTGTATGAGGCGATCTTCGTGATGTGGTCGCCGTCGACCCGGAACACGTCGGCTTGGCTCCGCTGGAGCGTCATGGCGTAAATGGAGAGGAACCCCGGGGTGGCACCGATGACCGAGACGACGTACTTCATCAGCTGAGAGACGGTGTCGAGGTGCGTGTCCTGCTGCTCGTCCGACGCAGAGCTGCTGCGGGGCCTCTTGGGAGGGTTCGCCTTGAACTCGATGATGGCCCGTGCATGGCGCTTTGCATCGTCCTCGCCCTCGCGGACGACGACCAGGTCGGGGCGGATCTTGCCGTCCCATTGCTTCTTCTCGCCCTCCTTCTTGTCCTCGACGTGCGACAGTGCCTTGCCTTTGACGCGCGGCTGGGGTTTGTCCTTGTCCTGCTGGGTTTTGTCCTGGAGCGTGCGACCGTCAGGGGGGGAACACATCAAAGCAAGAGTGCGGTAGACGAGAGATGGCGTGAGCTTGTCAACAGCCAGGACGGATGTGCGCAGATCCGCATCACCTAGCAGATTCGAGGGCCCAGTCAGCGTGCCCGAAGACTCACCACGGTAGAATCGCTCGTGTTCCAGAACTTTGGGCGACCCTGGCAGCCACTGTGGTCGCCTTCTCCGTTTGCCGCGGCGGTTGCAGCTCGAGAGGCAATGTCCTCGTCGATAGGCAATGTCCTCGTCGATGACGGCGGCGAGGCCTTGAAAGGCCGCAACGAGGTTTGACTCTGAGCCTCCGACACAGTCATAGAGCGGATGGTTGTGCCAGTGGCCGTCGCTTCCGAAGACGGTCGGCGGCACCCGAGGCGTTTTGGGATGCTTGGGCCCTTTTTTCCTCGACGAAGGGGGCTCGCGCTTGCAGGATTCGGTGCCGTCGCAGCAGTGTATGCTCATCACCCACCACTTCTTGGCGGGCATCCTCGGGTCAGATCTTGTTACGTTGTGGAAAAAGCGAGCCTTGAAGTGCGTCTGTCGGCCACTGGGCGCGACGAGGTTGGCGTGTGAGCCGTGTTGGTAGATCGACTTGTACTTGATCTGCGGCGGCGAGGCGCCAGGATCAAAGGACTGGCCGGGCGCGATCTCAAAGAGGGCCGAGTAAGGGAGCAGTTGGGTGGCGAGATTGAACCGTGTCGTGGCCAAGGAGCGGATGGGCGCTAGCGAGACGAGGATGTCCTTCATGTTGAAGCTCGAATCGACGGACGAAGCGGGACTGCTGACCGAGATGACGCCGGAAGACATTTGGCTCCTGAAGGAGGTCTGGGCGACTTTGTAGGAGCGGCGATGGTCTTGGAGCTTGAGCTCGCGTGGGTCTCTGGCTGTGGGGGGCTGCAAGAAGTTGGCCATGAGCAACGACGCCGAGTCTGCGGCAGACGTTGGGAGCTCAAGTCGAGGGCTGCGGCATGTCGCCGAGGGGCTCGTGGCGGCTGTCGAGGCTGCGCAGGTGTCGCCGGGGCTGGGACTGAGCGAGGGCCGGTAGGAAAGGGGAGAAGGGGGCGAGAAGCCTTGATCGGGAGAGGATGGACTGACCATCTTGGCTGTGCGCCACCCAGCGAGGGATCTGCACAACCATTGGATCGTAGAGAGAAGCTACTGGGATGGGAGAGAGAGAGAGAAGCGTCTGCTGGTCGAGATGGAGCAACAGTCGAGTAGTCAACAGACAAAAGGGCGCACGCATGCCCCGCCTCCACGCGCTTGTCTTTGGCTCGCTGGGCCGGGACTGGCCAGGCCTGACCTGAGTCTTTAGATCGGGGTCATGGGGGGTGGGGATCGGGGGTGGTCCCTACAACTGCGAGTCCCGAAGACGAGCGAGGCCAGGCCGGGCGAGGCGAAAAATTTGGGAACGACGCTCCTTCCACATGCCGCCGTGCACCCGACCCGCCCCTCATCATTTCATCACAATCACAATCACGATCACGATCCCTCCGCTGCTGCTGCGACCGGCCCGCGAGCTCCCTCCGTCCGCTCCTCCGCTCCGCCTCCTCGTCCCTTGCAGAGCACCGTCATGGCCGTCGTCGCCGCCGCCGCCGCCGCCGCCGTCGCGGGTCCTTCGTCGTCGCAGGCCTCGACGCCGAGGTCCAAGGACAAGAAGCACAAGTCGAGCAAAAAGCACAAGAGCAGCAAGCGCAGCAGCAGCAGTGCCGGCGCCGCCGACGACGATGCGGCAGCACCACCGACCGACGTCGTGATGGACGACGCAGAGGCAGGCGTAGTCGACGGCGGCATCCTGGAGAGCGCCTTTGAGACCCTGTACCCCGTCCTCAACCTCGCCATCCCGCCCGTCTGGACGCCCAACCCGTACGCCGCCTTTTCCGACCTCATGGACACGCTCGTCATGCGCTACGTGCCCCAGCTCTCGGGCGTCCTCATCACCCACCGCCCGCTCCGCTTCCTCGCCGACTCGGCCAAGTTCTACGCCGACAACGCCTCCGCCTCGGCGCCCGTCCAGTTCGAGTGCGTCGTATGGCGGCCAAAGATCGGGCACCGCCTCGGTGAGTCGCGGTTTCTTCTGCCTGCCGTCGTCGGTCGATACTGATCCGGAGATCCTCGTCGCATCCCCTGCCTTGCCTCGATGCTTCCCCCCTTTACACATTCACGCAGAGGGCACGATCACGCTCTCGTCGCCCTCGCACGTCTCGCTGCTCCTCTACGGCACCTTCAACGCCTCGATCCCGGCCTCGCACCTGTCCAAGGACTCGTGGGAGTTTGTCATCGACGCCGAGGCCGACCTGCACGTCCACGGCATGGGCGCCGACCGCGGCCTGGGCCACTGGCGCTCCAAGGCCGACGGCTCGCGCCTCGGCGGCGACGACGGCAGGCTGAGCTTCACCGTCATCTCGATGACGGTGGCCAACCACATCCTCTCGCTCCACGGCTCGCTGCTCGACGACCCCTTTTCCGTCCCCGCGCCCACCCAGGACGCCTCGTACCTCGCAAAGTCGCTCTCGGACGCCAACGTCCTCGGCTTCGCTGCGGGCAAAAAGGGAGATCGCAACGCCAAGAAGGCGGCAGCGGCAGCAGCGGCGGGGGCAGCGGGAGGAGCGGCTGGATCGGCCGAGGCGTCGATGGACTCGCCCAAGCCGCAAAATAGGCGGGTGCGGTGGGAGGATGAGAGCGACGACGAGGCGCCCGCACTGGCGTCGCAGCAGCTGGACGGCGAAGACACCGACGGCGCGACAAGCGGTGCCAGCGACGACGACGACGACGAAGACCGGGCAGCCGCGGTATCGATCACGGCGCGGAGGCTCGACGACGACGACGACGACGACGACGACCGGAAGGGCAAGAAGGGGTCGAAGCGGAAATCGAGAAAGTCGCTCGACGGCGAAGACGAGGCGCCCGTCGACCAGGACGGCTCGGCAAAGTCGAGGGACAAGAAGAAGCGGAAGAGGGACAGAGAAGCAAAGGCGTGAGGGCGCTCGGGCCGACCAGCTTCTTTGCCTGGGCCCGGCCCATCCCTGCCACTCCGAGGTCCACCTACGATATCCCGTTGGTGTCCGGCGTCGTCCCGCGTCATTGAGAATGCATCCCGTCCGTGTACCACCATCTTTTCCCGTGTTCGACAGTCGTGCGAGCGGGTTCAGGCATCCCTATGTCCGTCTGTGGGTGCGTATGGGCCGCCCTCGATCTCCGACGCCTGACCAGTCGTTCTGCCTAGCGGGACGTTGTCGAGAGAGCGCAACACGCACCTGCCTCATCCAGTCTGCCGCTGCGCTAGGTCAGGTCTGGTTGCAGGGCACCGATGGACAAGGCGGCGCCCCGTGAACAGAACGGGACGACGGGTTCCTCTTTGTCTGCAGGCGACGCTGCAGGACCATCGAACACTAGGCGGTCGAGACCCCTAGACGGACGACGATGAGCGCGTCCAGCGATCTCGGGCGTGTCGAGCAACACGTCGTCGCACCCAGCGACGATCAGAGAGGGAGGGGACGGGATGAGATGCGACAATGATGATAATGACGAGGCCGATGAGCTGCAAGAGGAGCGAGGGTGTGTGAGTGGAGAGTAAGAGAGTGAGGGACGAGGAGGGCGGCGAGAGAGAGGCGACGCCACTGTGTCGGTGGGCGCGATACGAGACGAGATGCAAGCGGACTCGAGAGACAGAGGGAGAGAGAGGAGGGGGGGAGAGAGGGGGGAGATGCCAAGCCGATGGGCACGGAAGGACGGAGGGAAAGGAAGGAGAGTGGGGAGATAAGAAGACGGTCCGAGCACAAGGAGGCGAAGGAAGACAGGTCCGAAGAAGGCTGGTGCGTGTCGCGTCATGCTGGTCGGACAGGGCCGAGGGGATGGATGCAGGGATCGAAGACGAATGGATGCGACAAGTGAGGTGGCGATGGCGTCGACGGTGCGATGCGGTGCGGATGTCGAGATCAAGAGGTAGCAGTGCGGGTCCATGCGGGAGTGTCCGTCCCTTTTTGGATAAGGGCAGATAGAGGCAAAGGAGGCCATATGGAGGGGGCCAAGGCTCGCCGGAGGCGGGCCGACCCGTCATCAGAAGCGCCGATCGAGCGTAGGAGAGTGGTGCTGCTCGCCCTGGTGGCCAGCGGAGGCATCCGGCACACTGCATCGTGCTGGCCCTTGACGCCGGATCGATTCGGAATTGACCCCGCAGCGTCGTCTGCTTCGACGTCGAGACTGCTTGCTTGCTTGCTTGCTTGCTTGCTTGCCTGCGTCGAGCAGCGTCTCCTATGCCACCGGCGGCGGCGGCGGCGGCGGGAGAACCCTGACTCCTGCGCCCGTATCTGGTGGAGACGGCCGCGCCGACCGCTGAGGCGAAGGCTGTGGCGATGGCCTCGAGGTCGCTGGGCTCAGCGTGCGAAAGGCTCCGAGGATGGGCGAGCCGCTGTGGTCGGTCTCGTCGCTGGGCACCTCGGAGGGCATGCGGGCGTGCGGCACCGGCAGCCGATCCGAAACCACCCTCTGCAGCGGGCTCTTCGACTCGTCGAGGGCGCGTGCGTCGATGCCGCTGCCGGGCGGAGGTCGGCGCGGCTCGCCGCGCGTCGACGGGTCGTCCGAGTTCGAGGAACGGTCGCTGAGCGCCGAGGTGCCTCGCGAGTTGGACGCCAGGCTCGATCCGCCGGGCGATAACGCCCTCCTCGACGCTGGCGAAGGTGAGGCGGCCGGCGGCGGCAGCGCTGGACTCGCTGACCGCGATCCCGGCCCTTGGAGCAGGTACTTGCGCCTCTCGTCCTCGCCCAGCTGCGCCTTGGACGGGCGCCGCGAGTCGTCGCGCGGCTGCTGCTGATGCGGCTGCTGATGTGGTTGCGCTGATGCTGTTGCCGTTCCCCCTGGCGTGTGAAGCGGCTCGTTGTTGTCCGCCCACACCAGACCGCTCGTCAGATCCTCGCCGGCGCCGATGCCGCTCATCTTGCTAAAGGCGAGCGTCCTCTGGTCGGTGGCCATGGCGAAGCCGCCCGTGCCAAAGCCGAGCGGCTGTGGCGGCACAATCTGGATCTGGTCGCGGTTGAGCGGCGAGTGGGGCAGGTACGACTCCCTCCTGCCCATCGACGGCGTGCTGAGCGCCGAGTGCACCGACGCCGACGACGGCTTGGGTAGGCCGCTGGCGTAGGAGCGCTTCAGCGTCATGGTCGACGACGAGCTCGACACGGTCGAATAGCCGCGGCCGTGGGCGTCGTACGGCTCCGGCATTGGGCCTGCGTCGGTCAGGTTGAGGTCGGCCGCCGGCGTCGAGGGCGAGGGCAGCTCGTTTGGCGTCGCTGCGCCGTTGTAGCTGGGCGAGGGGACGGCGATGCTGCTGCCCTTGCTGCCGGTGCCGTTGGCCTGGGCAAAGAACGAGTAGGGCGACGCCTGGGCCATGGGCGTCACCGCCGACTGGCCATAGTAGGCCGTAGGTGGCTCTCGCACCGGCGGCAGCAGCTGGTCCCGATGCCGATGGTTCCACACCTTGCGGTAGATGCGGTATGAGAAGAAGAGGACGGCGAGAGCGCCAAAGATGGCCGCCACGACAATGGCGGCGGTCGCCGGCTGGCCTGCCATCTTTGCACAGCGGGCCGGAGTGCGGGGCAAGGCGGTGTGGGCCTTGGCGATGACCTAGGGGCGTGGCGCCGGGATTTGGCCCTCGCTGAAGAGCGGCCGAAGAGATAGACGATCCGCTCGGAGCCTAGCCTGCGGGGGACGGCCGTCGACCGAGCTTGTTGGTGCCGGCTCGAGAGCCAAATTCCGGCTCAGCTGATTCGTCGATCCTTTTCGAATCCGCCTCTCTGAGAGGTCGCACGCTGTCAGGAAGTGGTGATAACTCAGACCTGGCTACTGCCAGGCTGTGCCTAGGAGTTGGTGTCGCCTCTCTGAATCGATAATGGACGGCCGGTCGGGAAAGTGCAAGTCGGAGCACGATGCTGGAGGCCGGCGGTGACTGCGATGCAACGAGCTCTCGAGCAGATGTGGGCGGATCAGCGACGTCGTTGTCCGGCAAAAGTGCAGGTAGGTCGTCGATGCTCGCAGACCTTGCTGTGCGGCCAATGAAGGGGCACGGGGATCGACGGGATGAGGTGCTGCGAGCGATTTCCGAACGTGATCGCTGGCGGCTAGTCAGCCCGGCGTGCTGGTGGTGGCACGATCGAGGGACGGCAAAGAGGTCCTCGTGAGGGCGAGTGAACGGGCCAGATGCTGGAAGGGCCTGCCAGGATGGAACCTTCGGGAGCGCGCGAGGGTGATGGTCCTAGGAGGCGTCCTCGGACGAGCAGAAAGCAGAAAGCACAGCAGCAATGTCCGTAGGAGGTGATGGATGGTGATGGTGTCGGGAGTAGTGATGATGGCGAGCCGGGTCGTCGTCGATCAGCGGGCAGCGAAGAAGGAGCAAGAGCCGAGTCGCTGGCGCCAGGGGGTCGAGGGGTCGACGAGGAACCACAAGAGACCGGCCAGCAGAAGCCTGCAGCAAGGCGCCGAGGGGTAGACGAGCCTGTCTCGGCGGGTCGGAAGAAGGCGGGCAGGGAGAGGGGCGAGGAGGAGCGAGGAGGAGCGAGGTGGGGAGCGGAAGGAGGGCGGCAAATGGGGGCAGGAGCGAACGATGGAGGGGGCGAGCGAGCGGCGACGGCGAGAGGACCAAGATCGACGCAGGGTGGGCGCAGCCAAGGGTCACTAGCTTCAAGCCAACGCTAGGGTGAGCGGGACGAAGGCCAGCAGGACAGGGTCAAGGCGAGGGCGTACGTTGGCGGCGGGCGGGCGGCGGCGGAGGCGGCGGCGAAAGAAGTGGATCGCTTTGGCGGCGGCGGCGAGGGCCCTAGAGTACCTACCACTCTGACGTCGTGGACTGACCTCGACAAACGACGACGGCGACCAGGGAGGAGCACGCTACGCACGACCGAGGCTAGCTGCGCTGTGCACCATGGCCATCGCGATGGATGCCTGCTGATGTTGGCTGGCAGACCAGCAGGCGGTCGAGCAAGGCCCTGACCCACCCTCGAGCGCACCATGAACACACACGCACACGCAGAAGAGCTAGCCCGTCCTTGGCCGGCAGCGCCGCTCCGATCTAGCGCCAGAGACAAAGCGCAAGCCAGGGTCCTGCCCGTTTGCCTGCCTCTTCCCGAGTGCGGCCTGACGCAGAGCAGGCCATCGTCACGAAACTCGAGGCGGTAGGGCCGGCCCCCCAGACTGAGAAAGCTAAGGTCTCTCGCCTGCCTCGCCATGCCATCTCGCTCTCTCCTCTCCCTCTGACCGTCGCCCCTTCGCCCATCGTCCAAGCAAGGCCACGAAGCGGGAAACCGAGGCAGGGTCGCCAATCGTCTTTGCCCCGGGGGTTTCCATCCCTCCCGCCACGCCGCGATCTGATCTTCGGCGGGTTTTTGTCCACCTTCGTCCACGCTGCCCCGCCCTGGCCCCGCCCCCGGGCCTCCTCTCCCCAGATCGACTGCGGTGCGGTGATCATTCGATGACAATCAATAGCAGCGCATCGGTTGGCTTGGCTCGGTCTGGCCTGGCTTGCTGGCTACAGCAGAGGTGGCGCCAGCGTGGGCAGGCGAGCAAAGGCACAGGACCTCGAGTCGGGAGGCGATTCGTCGAGCGCCTTTCTTCGGGCCGAAAGCCTTGCCTTGGCTTGGCTTGCCCTGCCTGGCCTCGCCTTGCTTGCTCTGCCTCCGCCAGCAGGTTTGCCCTGACGAGCGGGCGGGCAGGCGGCCCAAGGCAGGAGGGTGGTCGACGCACCTTGCTTCCTCTCGACGAATGCGAGACCGTGCAGCAGCTTCGGGAAGCGCGCTGCAAAGGCAGGCGGAAGGGGGCGCACGCCCCATTGGTCGACGAGTTGGGAGGCTCGAGTGGCGACTGGCGAAGGGGGGCGAGCAGGGGAATCCTTCTGCATCCTCGTCGTCGCGACGACCCTGCCTGGATGTATGTACGCTTTTGGCACTCCGTGCCTGCGGGAAACCCATGCGGAGCATCGCCGTCGAGCTTTGCCTGGCCTGGCCTGGTGGTGCCCTCCCTCGCTCGACGTCGACGTGGGTGGCTGCAAACCCCTGCCGGATCTGTCTTGGCACGGCAGACGAGGCGACGCAGGCGGTCGACGGAAGGACGAGCTCGAGACGTACGCAGACGCCAGCGAGCCTCCTTGGGCCGCCGGATGGGTCGAACGGGGCCATGTCATGTTGTGGGCCTGGCCATGGCCAGGCCGCAAGCAGGCACGACGCGCAGCGAGGTGCGAGCAAGCTGTGACCACTTTCTGGCTAAGCTTCCGTCCCGTGGCTTGTCACGGACCATCGACGACGATGCGGACCGGAAGCGGGGGGGAGGGGACGGTAGGGTACGGTAGGGTACGGTGTGCTCGAGGCCATGCCACGCGCCCCCCCGAGATCGTCGCAACTCCGACGTCTATCTGGCCCAATCGCGGGTCAGGCCGGCCGGGTACGTGTGCTGGATGGCTGGCTGGGACGCCGCATCTCGATGGATCGGGTCGATGGGTAGGCGAAGGGCGGGCAGGGCAAGGCAAGGCAGGGCAGGGCAAGGCAAGGCAAGGCAGGGCAAGGCAGGGCAAGGCAGGGCAAGGCAGGGCGAGGCAGGGCAAGGCAGGGCAAGGCAAGGCAAGGCAAGGCAAGGCCGGCCGGCACGTTTTCCGCCGGCCAGCCCGTCTATGTCATCGCCTTGGCCTGGCGCCCCGGCGCCGCAGCCAACCGACACTGCCTGGCCCTGCCCTGGACTGGGCCTGCTGGGTAGAAGTTGGCCGAGCTTAGGGCTCCCTTGAGAAGATCGACGTTCGGTCCTCGGGTTGCAGGCCTCGGCTCCGAGCGAACCCGAACACCTTCCCCCCCCTCCATGGCAAGGCCCGCCGCAGTCATCCCGCCGGTCTGGCACTCGAGCGGATCCCTCCGACCGCAGCCTGCACTTCAAGGCACCTGGATGAGATGAAGTGGAGGCCGGAAACGACGGGGCAAGGCGACGGTGGAAGTCCACGCACGTGCCGGGCTGGGCCGGGTCGGGGGTCGGTCTCGGCGAAGAGTCGGGTTTGAGCAGGAAAAGTGTGAGAAAAACGAGGGCGAAAAGCGACCTCCCACCACATCATCGGGCGAACCACCTCCGCGCGGAGCCTGGCACAGCGGACCGGCGTCGACGAGGGGAGGGTCAAGCAAGCCAAGAGAGAAGTGCACTCATCGCGATCCGCGCTGCAAGAGGACAAGCAGCGAGCAAGGGATCCAGCCACCGAACGGCGGTGCGCGCCATAGACGACCGGAGCGAAAGCGCGCACAGACACATAGAAAGTCACGGACCCATAGACACGGACACGGACACGGACACGGCAGCGCCACGGCGGAAGCTTGCCCTCTGCCAGAGGCGACTAGACCGAAAGGGACAGAACAAGGCTGCAACGGACACGATGGCCTCCTTCCTGCCATCGCGCGACCTATGCCCGCTCAAGCGGCTCGACGTCGGGACGCCCGTTGGTCTGGCACGGGCGCGCGGCGGCGTCGACCAGATCTCAGAGGCTCTCGGTCTGGCGGGGCAGGAGCGCTGGCACGCGCTGCCAAGGCGACTCGACCAGGCCGCCGGTGAAGTGGACGGCAACGACGGCCAAGACAATCAGGACTACGACGAGGACGAGGGCGATGATGAAGCCGATGCCTTTGAGCTGCGCTACGTCCGCAGCTGGCTCACGCGCCTCATCTCGGAGCTTTCGATGGCAGTCGGCGCCGGTAGCGGCGACGAAGACGATGACGACAGCCAGGAAGAGGTAGAGGCGCTGTTCGAACGAGCTTCGGAGCTGCTTTCGGCCTGCGCCGGCAAGATGGCTTCTGGCCCGACGACCAAGACCCACTGCTTTGTCCGCCCCGACCTCGACCTGCGACTGCCGCTCCGGGACGGCACGCTGGTCCACGACTCGCTGGGCACCCACACGTGGGGTGCGGCGCCCATGCTCGTCCATCTGCTACTCCCGCTCGTCCCGGCGCCAGGCCAGGCCATCACGGTGCTCGAGCTCGGCGCCGGCACCGGGCTCGTGGGTCTTGCCCTGGCCCAGTTTCTCCGGAACGCCGATGCCGCGCTGGACCACGTCGTCTGCTCGACCGACTACCATCCGACGGTGATGCAGAACCTGGCGCACAATGCCGGGATCAACGGCTGGGACGGCGGCGGCAAGAGGCGCGACGCCCGCACGCGCTTCGAGGTGCGCACCCTCGACTGGCAGGCGGTCCACGCCGACGAGGTGCGGCACGGGCACGACTGCGACGGCCCCAACGCACACCCCCAGCCTGACGAGGCCTACGTCAGCACGGCGCAGACGGTGTCGTCGCTGCCGCAGATCGAGTCTGAATTGCAGGCCCACTGGGCGCGCAAGCTGGACGACGATGGCCGGGTCGTGCCGCAGAGGTTCGACACCCTGATCGCTGCTGGTGAGTGAGACCGGGTCCAGGCCGCAGATGGGGCACGGGACCCTGCCAAGCTGAGCCTGGTGCTGAGTTCGACGCCCTGCCTCCCTTTGGTCGATCGCTCGAAGACTGCATCTACGACCCCGAACACCCCAAATGGATCCGCTCAGTGGCGCAGCGGTACCTCGAAAGGCGGCCTGCGAGCCCCGGCGCTCCAAGGCCGCTGCTGCACCTGATGCTGCCACTGCGACCCACGCACGCCAGGGAGCTGGCAGCCATCTACGAGGCATTCCCGATGGCGGGGACCAGACCGGGTGGCCTGCACGAGGAGCTGCGGATTGTCGGGCAGGCCGACTACGTCGGGTACGACGACTTTGGCGCACCCAGCCTCGTCTCGTCTGCCAAGGGCCCGCGGCGTCGCTCCGCCAACAAGAGCACGTACCGCTGGATCCAGATTGGCTGGACGGCGACGGCGCCGGCGGAGACCACCAAAGAGGAGATGCAGTAGTAGAGAAGATGGCAACATAGACTCTTAGACTAGCTAGAGCTCCCGCTGCACTCGACGGCCCGGCATGGCATGGTATGGCAGGGGCCGCACCGCCGCTCCCCTCTGCTCCTCGAAGCGGATCCTGGCTGCTTCGTGTTGTCGGCGCGCCTTGACTTCTCACCGGCTGACCGGACAGCGTCGTTCCGGCAGGTCAAGCCGCGGCGAACCAGCGAATGTCGGCGGCGGCGGTAGATGCTGTCGGTGTCACGGGCGTGACCACCTTGCTCGTCTGGAAGAATATCTCCGACGCTCGGCGGGCTTAAGGCGAGGCGAGGCAAGGCGAGGCAAGGTGAGGCAGGGCAGGGCAGGGCAGGGCAGGCAGAGCACGCAAGCGAAGGCGTTACGGTGCGGCGCGGGCGTGCTTCGGAGGCAGCGATCCGACAATCACGGCTGGCGCTGGCGCCGGCGCCGGGACCCGACACGACCTGCCTACGGAAGCTTTCCGCCGCCGCCGCCCAAAGACGCCGGACTTAACCACGCGCGCAGCACGGACCGCCCTCGCTCGATGCCAGGGCTCGCCCACCATGCGCCGCGGCCATGGCGGTATGGCCCTGGCCAGGCCATGCTCCTGGACGCTGCGGCCCTCCACCACGGCCGTAAGCTCGGGGCCATTGATGGAGAGAGAGAGTGCGATGATATAAGGCTCGCTCGCCGCCGTCTTCCCTCCATCACCACACCCGACCCTTCACCGACCTCGACCTCGACCTCGACCTCGACGCCCCTCGTCAAGCTCTCCCTTGCGCCTCAACCGTACCGCACCCGCACCCGCACCGCACCGCACCTCGCAACCAGCTCGCAGCCATGTCGCAGTCCCACGACCTCTTGCTCTACACGGCCAAGGTTTGCCCCTATGCCCACCGCACCGAGCTCGCCCTGGAGGAGTCGGGCGCAAAGTACGACACTTTCCAAGTCGACCTGGCCAACAAGCCCGAGTGGTGAGTGTGCGCGCCCCCGTCGCCGGGCGGCGGCGGCAGCAGCAGCGGCGGTAGCAGGGCACCTGAACGGTGCCGCTCTCGCCTCTCCCTTCTTCCTGGCTCGTCAGGTACGCCGAGAAAGTCAACAAGGCCTCCAAGGGTGAGCACGGCAGGCAATGCAGTCGGCCCTCGTCGCGCTGTTGGTCCATGGCTGGCTGCTGACAAGCCGCCACGCATTGATCTCCGCCCCTCGGCCGCGTCGCCGCTGCCCGCAGTGCCCACGCTCGTCGTCGACGACAAGAAGCCCGACCAGTTCAACCTGCCCGAGAGCATGGTCATTGTCGAGTTTGTCTCGGACCTCTTTGACCCCGTCTCGACCGGCAACACGATCCACTCCAAGGAGTGAGTGCCTTGCTCTTGCCCACCTCTCGACCGACCTTTCGACCGGCTCCTGCCCGTCGCCCACCTCTGCGCATCCGCTGACGCCTTTCCGCGACTGTGTGAACCGCCCCGTCGCCTGCCTGGCAGCCCCAAGGTCCGTGCCGACTCGCGCTACATTGTCGAGCGATTCGCCCAACTCGTCGTGGGCTCCTACATGAGCGCCGCGCTCAAGCAGGACGTCGTGGCGTTCAACGAGCTGGTCCAGGGCCTCAGGACGTTCAACGAGCTCATCCTCGAGCGCTCCAGCCAGGGCCCCTTCATCAAGGGCGACAAGTTCACCTTTGCCGACATCGGCATTGCCCCCATGTGAGTCCCACTACCGAATCGTCGCTGCGGCAGACCTCTCCCGGCTCCCCGAGGCACGTCCAGCTGACTCTGGCTTCTTGACCTTGACCCCCGCACCAGCTTCGGCCGCATCCTGACCGTTTCCAAGACCAACCTGTTCCCCTCGAGCGCCGACGCCGCGCCGATCCACGAGCTGCTTGAGAAGGACGCCAGCCTCGCCCGCGTCAAGACGTGGTGGGAGGCCGTCAGCGCCCGCCCCAGCTGGCAGAAGACGTACGACGAGAAGCTCATCGTCGACATGTTTACCAAGAGGATCCAGGGCGCCCAGCAGCAGGCCAAGTGAGCGAGCGGGCTTGCGTGTGAGAGGCCACATGGCAGGCGGCGGCAGAAGGGGAAGCGACGGCGACGAGCATCTCATGTACTCGAGAGCAGGTCCAGAAGCCGGCGGGCATGGCCTCGCTGTGGGCCGGAGCGAGCAGCAGCTAGTAATCACCATCATCGAGGGCCCACTGCGGCAAGCGCAGCATCACAAATCACTCACCGCATCGTCCGTTCGCTGGCCTGCCAGATTCATGCTGCGTTGACGGCAGATCATCTGATCGCCCAAAGCCTATTCTTAGCCTTTAAGACTCCTTCAGGTGGGGCGGGGAGCGAGCCAGCAAGCTAAGCATGACCACGGTATCCCGATCGACGTGCTGCATGCGCGCGAAGCCCGACGCCCCTGCCCCCTGCCCCCTGCCCCTCTCTTTCCCCACTTTGCTTGCCGAAGTCGGTAGAGGAGCTTCTAGGCTGCCTTGGCTGCCTGCATCCTAGCCTGCTTCTCCATGTGCCGTCACGATGACCATGACGGCAGCCTCGAGCTCGAGGCAGTAGTCGTATGAACACGCCAAATGGTAGAAAGCCGCGTCCTGCCTTGCCAGCCTGGCCTGCCAGTTGCCGGCGGCGAGGCCGCAGGGGCCGCAACGCTGCGCCGGCTCGACACTCAGGCTTCTACCCCTGCCTACGGCCTGCGCGGCAGATGTCGCTCCCCGTTGCCATGACCCGCCGAGGACAGGTACCGCCCCGCCCCGACCAGCCCCACCGAGCTGCCTGCAGTTGTGCATTGTAGACCGGGCCCGAGACGCAGCGCAGCGCAGCGTTGCCAGGTCGGCTCCTCATCACGGTGCCCCGACCGCTGCTGACGGGCCCCTGAGTGCAAGAGCGCCCCACTCTTCTTCGTGCGGCGGGCACTGTAACTAGGCAAAGGATGATGTGGGAAGGCAAAGGCGTCGTCGATGGCAGGCGGAAAGGCATACGTATATCAACGCCAGCCCGTCCCGTCCTTGTCGCCCGCCGGCTCCATCATCCCCGCATCTCTCACCCTCGTTCCACCCTTTGCCTCGTCCGTCGAAGCCCCTCTCTTCAGCCTCGACCACCGCGCCCAAGATGGCCAAGCTCTCGCCGCTCCTTTTCGCATTCGCGCTGCTCTGCAGCCTCTCCTCGCTGCTCGTCGCGGGCCAGGTCGAGAACGACGACCCGCGCGGCAAGGTGCTGTTCGTCAGCGAGCCGTCGTGCGACTCGTGGCGGTGCCAGGTCAAGTGGCGGCAGGGCACCAAGCACCGGGTCAACTGGTTCAACCCGCCCCGGGGCAAGGTTTCGATCAAGCTGGTGCCGCAGGAGGGTACGACGGGGCTCAAGGAGTACACGCTCACCCCCAGCGTGTCGGGCAAGCACCACGGCGACAAGTGCGACCGCGGCGAGCAGAAGGACGTGCCGTGCGGCATGTTCTCCTGGACCGTTCCCCTCGACACTGTGCCGGGTCAGTACATGATTGAAGTCGCCTCGCTCAAGCACCCGGACCTCGTCGGATACACCGACACCGTCGTCATCACCAAGGCCAGGAAGAACAAGAGCAGGCGCTCCCAGGGCGCCGTCGGCCAGAGGCTGCACGAGAGGCGCAGCGAGGACCCCTGGGACGCCGCCGACAACCAGCCGCCCATCGATGGTGAATAGACGTCGTACTCGATACTGTACAGGGCAGGCACCATCGACCGCCGCACGCCCGTTTGCCTCGAGACGGGCGCATACGGCCCTCGAGTGCCTTCTGCGATCCGAGCAGCCTACATCGCGGCCTCGCCGCTCGTCCCCGCTCAGCTTCGTCTTCTACCGCTCCGCCGTGTCCCCTTCCGAGCTCGCCGCTTCTGAAATGAACAGTGTCACCGTCCCTCGTCGTCGATACCCGCACCGTCCTGAAGCGCGCGCTGCCAGTACGTAGTGGCGTCGAGCGATGGCTGTGGTGCTTCCCTGCTGACCTGACCCGAGCGCTACCTAGCACGGGAAAGCCCCAGCGAGGGACCTTTGGAGTCAGGTCGTGTCTGACGCGGCTCGCTTTCGAGCCCACGGCGGTTGGCTCAACAGGACTGCGGCTCGGCGCGTCGAAGACGAGATGGCATTGTACTGCTACGAGACCGTCCAGCCGCCACCGACGCCTTCGCCGGTCCGTCGGAAGCTCCACTCTCTGGGCGTGCGAGGAGCCGCTGTCGGGCAACGAGCGCGGCAAGGGGGCAAACGAGGAAGATCTCGTCCGACGTACGCTGCTCGACGGCCGCGGCTGGCGAGGGCGCAGGGCAGCCTCGCCGCCAGCCTGCGAGCAGAGCGCCTCTATCGAAGAGCCGATGGGTTGCCGTCGACGTTGCGATCTCGATAGCAAACGCTCGCGACCCTGCTGGTCAAAGGCTGGAGGATGGTGCTGCTACGGTGCCCGGCATGGAAAGCGCTCGAGGCCGCTCCGCCACACCCGCACGGCATCCTGGAACGGCGCCTCGGATCCGCAGCTAGTTCCTCTTCGGCTTCTCGACCCGACCCGACCTGGCGGTGGCCAGAGGCCTGGCGTGGTGTGGTGCGGCAGGCCAGGTTAGGCCCAACGAGCTCAGGCGCCGCCGGTCGCCAGCTGAGGGCCTCGGGGGCTCCCCTGCAATCTGGATGGAGCCACAGCGGCGGCCCAAGCCACGGACACAAAGCAGCAGCGGCAGCAGGCACAACATACCAGGCGCAGTCCAGGTCCAGAAAGAGAGAGAGAGAGGCTAGGATGGGGCCGGCACGTTGCAACCCACCTGCCCGGCAGGCCTTTGCCCCTGGTCCCATTGTGCGGTCGATCCGAGAGCACCGAGAGCACCGTACCACACCAGCCTTCGGGCGGGGCCTAGTGTTACGGCCCCTTGATCGTCGCGAAGGCCACCGGCCGCGCTGCTGCTCCGCCTGGCCTCGTCCATCCCGCCGCCCGAGGGCTTGCCTTGCCTGCCTGGCCGCCTGGCCGCCTGGCCGCCTGGCCGCCTGGCCGCCTGCCTGCTTGTCAACAGGCAGGCTGTAACCTAGGGCAGCTTGGGCAGGATCCAGGCCCTCCTGCATCCCCGGGACAACGCCCGCACCGGCTCGGAACCCCTCGATGCCTCGATGCCTCGATGCCTCGACGCCGTCGTCGCCGTCGTCGGCCGCGCGGCCCTGCCCGGCCTCCTGGTCGTCTGCGCTGTCGACGGCCTGTTGATCTGCCTGCTGGCTCGCCATCTGCCTGCCTACGTGGTGCCAGCATCTGCCCTGACCCTCGTGTGACGCTCCTCCGCAGCTGTCAAGCAGGGCAAGCGTGGTCCGGTGTTGGCACGTCTCCGCCGTCCTGGTACGGTGTCGTCGCCTCTGCCTGCTCTGGGAACCCGCAGAGAGGTGGCCGCTGGGCCGCCAGCCCAGCCGTCGTCGAGGCCGCTCGCCAGGCCTAGACGTGGTGACCGCGCCGCCTCGTCCCCATCTCTCTATCGTCTCGAGCTGCCTTTCCCTTCTGTCTCTTCGGCCTTCGTTGCGACAGCGTCGAGCCGGCCAGCCAGCCGCCTCCCAGCAGGCCGGACCTAGGTGCGATGGCAGGCCTGCC
>NW_006920881.1:85087-92114 GCF_000417875.1 Pseudozyma flocculosa PF-1
CGCGCCCGGCGATGACGGCCCAGCCTGGCCTGGCCAGGACTGGCCTGACCTGGGCCGCGCGCGGCCCTGCCTGCCTGGCCTGCGCTTGTGTGATCTCTTCGTCAGCCGCGCGCCCCACAAGCGTCGAGCCTGGAATGGGCTGGCTGGCTGCCTGGCTGGCTGGCCAGGCAGGCTGCCCGTGATTTTTTTTTTCGAGCCTGCCTGGCCCTGCCTGCCTCTGCCCGGCCGGCTTGCGCGCCGAGGCCAGACGGACTCTCCCGGGGTTTTTTTCTCACCTCACCTCACCTCACCTCGCCCTGCCTGTTGGGGCCTGCCGCCCAGCAGAGGGTCAGAGCTGGGGGCTGGGGGCGCGCCCGCCCGGCCCAAAGGCAAATCGAACCCAAACAAGCCCCCCTCTGGCCCTTCTGCCTCGAGGGGCACTATTCCTCTTGATTCTCGACCATCACATCCCCCCTGATCCCCCCCTTTGCCCGGCCTCCAGCCTCCCTCGCTCGCTCTCTGGTCGCCTCGATCTGCGCCCCGCCGCCGCCGCCGCCGCCGTCGCCGCCCCCCTTCTGGTCTCGCTGGCCCCCCCCATCTGCGTGCTTTTGCCCGCTCCCTGCCTTTGCTTCCCTTGCTACGCCTCCTCCTTCCTCCCTCCCTCCTCCTGCTCCCCAGACGCAGCAACAGCAGCCAGCGCAGCAGCCAGCAGCATCACAGCAGCAGCAGCAGTAAGCAGAATTAGCCGCCGCCGCCGCCGCCGCCGCCGCCTCCGCCGTCCCTCTGTCCTCGGCCCTTTCTTCCTGTCCGGCGCGACTGCACGCCCCCGCTCGAGCCTCGTCGCCGTCGGCCTGCCATCCTTCCCTCCCGCGCTCCACACCACACACCACACCCACGCGCGTCGCGACCCTCCCTCGCCGCCACCGCCACCATCCGCCCGGGCCTCCCTTCTCCATCCGCTCGCCGCGCCAACCGGCTCCTCCACACCACCCCTCCCTGCGTAGCATAGGGGACTCTTCGCCACCTGCCCCGTCGCCGTCGCCCGCTCGGACCGTTCGACGCCACCCAACCCACCCAACCCACATCGTCCCACACCGTCCCCATCGCATCGCGCGACGCGTCGTTCTCGCCGTACCCGTACGCGACGACACCCCCCATCCTGGCACCGCCTCGACACCCAGCTCGAGCGCGCAACACCACCTTGGCCGCCACCAAAAGAGGATCTCTCCACGAGCTCCTCGGCGCCAACCCCCAACAAGACCTAGAGCCGTGGCGACGAACCATGGACTCGCAGCACCTCGTCTCTCCCCAAGAAGCCGTTGCACAAGCCCAAGCTCGCAGATTGCAGCCGTCCGACGCGATGGCACACCACTCCCACCACGGCCACACCTCCGAAGACGTCGGAAGCGGTCAGCAGTACTTTAACCCCGCCGCCATGGTGAGTCTCTTGGCGTCGCGTCGCGCCGCGCCGCGCGCGTGCCTGCCGCCACCGGCACGTCCCGGACGACCCGCGTCAGACCACCGCGAGCATCGCCTTGCTGATCCTCATCGTTGCGCGCCTTTCCCCTCGCTTTGACGCGTCGCAGCACTCGAGGGGCATGAACATGGAAGGAGGCGGCCACTACGGTGGCATGCAGCTCCCGCCGCTCGGCGGCAACGCCAGCGGTCACGGCGGCGGCTACGGCATGGGCCATCCAGGTAAGCTCTCCTCTGACTCGGCCGGTCGCGTCGCGTCGCGTCGCGTCCCGTTTCGTGTGACTCTGACGCCGCTGCCGCTGCTTGCACCACCTCCCTCATTTCCTCTCGCCGCGCCGCCCGTCCGTCCCCGCAGGCCTGAGCCACCAGTCCCCGCGCCTGCTCAACCAGAGCCCGCAGCAGCACTCGAGCCCGGCGCCGACGCTGTTCGGCTCGTCGCCCGGCCACCCGTACGGATCCCACTTCCAGGGCCAGTCCCACGCGATGCCCTCGCAGCTCTCGCACTCGCAGCACTCGCCCAACAACTCGCACGCCCACGTCCACGGCGGCCACGGCGCCGGCTCGATGCCCATGTACGGCGGCTACGGCCAGTCGGGCCAGCAGCACTACTCGCACGTGCCCGGCCAGGCTGCCCACGGCGGCATGGGCGGCATGGTGGGCGGCGCCGGCTCCAACCCCATGATGGGCGCGCCCAGCGGCGGCAACAGCGAGCAGTTCAACAACTTTAACCAGCAGCAGCACTACCAGCAGCAGTACTTCCACCCCGGTGGCGTCCAGGGCGTCGCGTCCGGACAGGCGGCCGGCAACGCCGCTGCCGCTGCCGCCCCTGCTGCCGTGCCCGCCGCCAAGGTCAAGGGCGAGAAGCGGGCCAAGGCGCCGGCCGCCTCGTCGCGCTCCAAGAAGGGCGTCTCGCCCAACGACGAGAAGCCGGCCAAGGACCGCCACCACCCGTACGCCGTGCCGGCCGCCGCCGCCGCCGTCGCCGCCCCGATCCCCGTCATGGCCGAGGAGAAGGAGGCCAAGCCGAGCGCCAGCAAGAAGGCCAAGAAGGAGGATGGTGAGTCTGCCGGCGTGGTCGTGCGTAAAGTGGCCCCACCACGGCCTGCTGATCGTTGCTCGAGTGTCATCGTCCCCTCCCCCCCTCCCCATTCGTACCCGGCTTTCGCGCCGCGCACGCAGCCCCCAAGGCGCCCGTCCTCAAGTCGCACCTCAAGCCTCCGAAGCAGGCGCCGTCGGCGTGGCAGATTTTCTTTACCGAGGAGCTGCAGAAGATCAAGGCGCACAGCCCCGGCGAGAAGCTCAACGTGGCCCACGTCGCCAAGGACGCAGGCCAGCGCTACGCGGCGCTGCCCCAGTCGGCCAAGCAGGTGCGTTGCCACGGGGGATGCCCGTCTGCCTCGCGAGCGCCGTCGGCTGACCCTGTTTCTTCCTCGTCTGCCCGACGCGTGCGTCTCATGTCCCGTCTCGCTGCCACCCACCCTGTCCCGTCGGCCCCCACCAGGAGTTCCAACGGAGGAGCCTCGAGGCCAAGGAGGTCTGGGAAAAGGAGATGGAGGACTGGAAGTCGAAGCTGACGCCCGAGGACATCCGACGCGAGAATGCGTTCCGGACCGCGCAGCGCAAAGCGGGCAAGTCGCGCAAGGGCAATCTCAAGGACCCCAACGCGCCCAAGAAGCCGCTGTCGGCCTACTTCCTCTTCCTGCGGGCGATCCGGGCGGACCCCAACATGACGCAGGAGGTGTTTGAGGGCGAGTCGGAGACGACCAAGCAGAGCGTGCTGGCCGCCGCCAAGTGGCGCAGCCTCTCGGAGACGGAGAAGCAGCCCTACCTCGACAAGGCCGAGCAGGACAAGGCGCGCTACGAGCACCTGCGCCGCGACTACGAGCAGCTCCACGGCCTCGAGCCCACGACGAGCAAGTCGGGAGGCAAGGGAGACGACGATGACGACGACGACGACGAGGACGACGATGGAGACGACCTGTGAAGAGGCCGTGTGCGGGCGCGGGCACCCTTTAGCCTGCCCCGCCGAGCCGCCGTCCGTACCGGCTTCTGCCGTGCGTGCGCTCGCTCGCCGGCCCGCCGGCCCGCCCGCCGGCCTTCCGCCAACTCGCCTTCGTCTTCTCTGCCCTTTGCCGCTTCGCCGATTCGTTCAGTCGCTCCTTCCGCCGTCGCTCGCCAGCACGCGATCCGGTGCCAGCGCCCCCCGTCGCTTTGCCCTGCCCCGCTCGCTGTTCCCCCTCCTCCTCCATCCGACCTTGCCGCCGCCGTCGCACGGATTGCATCTTTCGACCCTCTGCGCCATCTCTCGCTCTGTATACCTCTCGCCCTGCTGCTCGCCGCTGCCCGCACGACTGCCCTCGGGGGGGTCGTCGGCCCGTCCGGTCTCCCCCCCCCTCTCCCTCTCTCTCTTCCTCTCCTTCTGAGTCGAGTCGAGTCGAGTCGCACGCGCACGCGGTGCATCCGGGCACAGAGTCTCTGCCTCGCCGGGCCGGGCGTGAGTGAAACACTTGCTCTCCGTCTCCGCCACCCGCCATCTGTTGTACCTGTAGCCAAGTACCACGTCCCTCTTCCCCCACCTCCTCCCCTCTTTCGCTTTTCCTCTTTCTCTTTCCTCGGTCCCGTTCCTAGCCCACCTGCCCGCCCGCTCGCCCCTGCTTGCCTGTCCCTCGAAGCCTTGTCGACCCGAACCCAAGCGCAGCGCAGCGCAGCGTGGTGTGTGCCATGCATGTCGTCCAGCCTCTGTCGAGTCGTGGTCGTGCAGGCGCCGTCGTCCGCCTCTGCGTGCCTGCCAGGTGCGGTTGCGGTTCGGTCTGGTGCCAGCCAGGCCGTACCTGCCCCTGGAGACGCGTCGAGGCTGCCAAAAAGACCTCAGACGGGCCGCAGTCACTCGGGCATCACCCTCCATCCCCCGGCAGCCCCTCTCCGGCAGTCGACACACCGTCGACTTCCCCGCGTCCTCGACCGACCAGCGGCAAAAGACAGCTACCCCAGGGCCCCCCAAAAAAGGGGACAAAAAGAGCGACCATGGGCGGATTCGAACCAACGACCTTGACATGGCGGGAACCCGTTGGGCACGGGCATCCTAACAGTGTCACCCTCTGACCAACTGAGCTACACGGCCACTTGATGTCGAGGGCGAGAATTATAATGTACATATAACCTAAAACGCTGGCAGGTATGAGGCACAGACCAACTCGCGCCCCTTGAGCCAGCCTGCAGATGCCCCGAAGGCGAGTTGGGCCGCCAGCTCAGCAGCCCGAGCAGCCTCTTTGGCGGTCGAGCTGAGTGGCTGGCTGGCTGGCGGCGAGGTGGAGCTGGCCGGCGCGCCTTGGAGCTTCGAGCTTCGAGCTTCCACCTCCCCACCTTCTGACCGGCTACGACCATCAACATCGCCTCACGCTTCCTGGTCTGCCCCCCCTCCCCTCTCTACCGGATCTCCCTGGCCTCTGGATCTTGCCGAGACGGCTGTTGCGACTGCCACTCACTTGTAGGGCTTCGCCGACTACCGCGCCGCTTGGACACTCCTGGAGCCAGCTTCGGCGTCGTCCCGCATCCCGCGCCCCTACCTTCACGAAAGGACATCGACACCGGCGCAAGGGGCACTTCTGCTCTTCTCCGCTCACCATGGGCTCTCCGGCGGGCGCTCGCAGCGCGTCCAAGGGCTCGCGGGCCAAGTCGCGCTCGGCCACGCCGCTCGGCCAGCATGGCGGAGACGGCCTCTCGACGCCGACGGCCGCCTCGTTTCCGCCGCTCGAGCCGTCGAGGCCAAAGACGCGGTTAGAGTCGCACGAGCTCCACCTCGTCCTTTCCGAGATCTCTGCGGTCACGTCGGCGATGCGCAAAAACACGCGGTGGAGCGCCGCCTCGTCGGCAGCCTTCAGCGGCCTCACCTCGTACAGCCTGGCGCAGGCGTCGCTGGCAGGCTCGTCGCTCCCGACCGCCGCTTCGTCTACCGCCGTCGCAGGTGCAGGCGTTTCCGCTGCCGGAGACGCAGCGGGCGAATCGAGCACGGCGCCTGGCCTCAGCGCCAGCATGGGCCTCAGGATCAACCCCAGGGGCAAGCAGGCCGAGCCGGCAGCGGCAGCGGCAGCAGCGACGATGACGGCGACCGCGTCCAGAAGGAGCGGCTACTCTGCGGCTTCCGACGGCAAGGGCGACGACGGCCTCGGGCTCCTGACCGGCTTTGCCGTGCTGCGGGCTCAGCTGCGCGAGTGCGCCAGCTTTTCCGCCTTTCCGCTGCCCCTGCTCATCTCGCCCTTTCTCCGCGTCATCCTCAGCCCAAAGACGACGGGGCCCATCACGTCGGCGGCGCTCCAGTCGGTCCACCGCTTCCTCGCCTACGGCCTCATCAGGCTGTCGTCTCCGGGCGCGCAGGCCGCCATCTCCGACATCGCCCACGCCACCAGCCACTGCCGCTTCGAGGCTTCCGAGGCGAGCGCCGACGAGCTGGTGCTGCTGCGCATCCTCGCCGTAATGCAGGAGCTCATCTGCGAGCCCGGCAGCGGCGGCGGCGTCCTGACGCCCGCCTTTGAGCCGCCCGCGCGCGAGGGGCTGCCGCCTCGGCCCAAGGCGCTCGCCGACTGCCTCGACGACGACAGCATCTGCGAGATGATGGAGACGGGCCTCAGCATGTGCTGCCAGATGCGCCTCAGCAACCTGCTCCGCAGGACGGCCGAGCAGGCCATGGTCGCCATGCTGCGCTCGCTCTTCAGCAGGCTCGCCTCGATCCCCACGGCCGCCGACGAGTTCTACTCGGCCGACCCCAACGCGCCCGAGCCCGAGCCCGAGCATGCCACGCTCGCCGCCGAGCCCGTCGGCGAGGATGCCGAGCTCGACGAAAAGAAGCGGCGGCGGATGACGATGCCGGATCCGACCAGCAACGCCTTTCCTGCCGCGGCGGCCCAGTCGCTCAAGGACCTCAAGGCCATCGGCGAGGCCGAGGAGGCCGAAGAGGCCGCTGCTGCCGCCGGCTCCTCCTCCGCAGACACCGAGGACGCCACCTCTGCGGCCGGAGGCGATGCAGACGATCAAGGCAGCGTCTCGGGCGCCGGAGACGTCGACGCGCGATCCTCGACGGCCGCGAGCTCTCGCGATGGCGACGGGGAGGTCGACGGTGTCGAGCAGGCCGCCGACTTTGCTCCGATCGCGGTCCAGTCGTACGGCCTGCCGGCGGCCAAGGAAGTGCTGCGCGTGCTCGTGTCGCTGCTCGACGTGACCAACCCGCAGCACACCGATACGATGCGGCTGCTGGGCCTGGCGATGCTGGCGAGCGTGCTCGAGGCCGCCGGCAAGTCGATTGGCAGGTTCCCCTCGCTGCGCGCCATTGTGCAGGACACGGCCTGCAAGCACCTCTTCCTGCTGGCGCGCACCGACAACACGACCCTGCTGTCGCTCAGCCTGCGCTGCATCTCGATCCTGTTTGAAAACATGCGCGAGCACCTCAAGCTGCAGCACGAGTTCTTCCTCAACTTCCTCCTCGATCGGCTCGCGCCCACCTTCCCGCTGTCGGCGGAGCCGTGGAACGACCGGCCGCTGAGCGCGGCCGCTGCAGCCGCGGCCCGACGCGCTCCCG
>NW_006920881.1:92721-96814 GCF_000417875.1 Pseudozyma flocculosa PF-1
CTGCTGGTCGAGGCCATGGCGCTGCTCTTCCGCTTCTTCGACCACGACCGCCCCAACGACTACCTGGTGGATCTGTGGATCAACTACGACTGCGACATCGACTGCGACGACCTTTACGCCAAGGTGATGCACTTCCTCTGCCGCGCCGTCCATGCCACCAGCCCGCAGCAGCCCGGCCAGCAGGACAGCCTGCAGCTGTTTGCGCTCGACGCGCTGCTCTCGTTTATCGCGTCGGTGACGGCCCGGCAGGAGTACTACGGCGGCGGCGGCGGTGGCGCGGCGACCGACCTCGCCCCGGACCTGGCCCTCTTATCGGAGCGCAAGGGCAAGAAGGCGGCGATCCTGGCCGGCGCGGCTCGCTTCAACGCCAAGCCCAAGGACGGCCTGGCCTACCTCGAGAAAGAGGGCCTCATCGACACGAGCGACGCCAGCGTGCCGCGGGCGACGCACATCGCCAAGTTCCTCAAGGAGTGTCCGCGGCTCGACAAGAAGCTGCTGGGCGACTACATCTCGCGCCCGGACAATGTCGAGGTCCTGCGGGCGTTTATCGGCCTGTTCGACTTCAAGCAGAAGCCGATCGCCGAGGCGCTGCGCGAGATGCTCGAGTCGTTCCGGCTGCCGGGCGAGGCGCAGCAGATTGACCGCATCACCGAGATCTTTGCAAAGACGTACTTTGCCGCCGGGCCCGAGGGCATCGCCAGCGAGGACGCCGTCTACGTGCTCGCCTTTTCCGTCATCATGCTCAACACGGACCTGCACAACCCGCAGAACAAGACGCGCATGTCGATCGAGGACTACAAGCGCAACCTGCGCGGCGTCAACAAGGGCGCCGACTTTGACGCAGAGTACCTCGGCACCATCTACGACTCGATCCGGCGGCGCGAGATTGTCATGCCCGAGGAGCACGCAGGCCAGCTCGGCTTCGACTACGCCTGGAAGGAGATCCTGCGCCGCTCGCGGACCGCGGGAACGCTGGCGCCCACCCGCACCGCCGCCTTTGACCGCGACATGTTTGAGGGCAGCTGGAAGCCCATCTTTTCCAGCATCGCCTACGCCTTTTCGTCGTACCGCGACGAGTACATGGTCGAGCGCGCCATCTCGGGCATCCGCCAGTGCGCCATCCTCGCCAGCAGCTTCGGCATGACCGAGATCTTCGACTTTATGGTCCACAGCCTGGCCAGCGCCACGGGCCTCCTCGACGCCTCGATGCCGCAGCCGCCCGCTGCCGCGGCCAACGCCACGCTCGAGGTCGAGGGTCAGCAGATCACCGTCAGCCCGCTCTCGGTGCGCTTCGGCGTCAACTTCAAGGGCCAGCTGGCCGCCGTCGTCCTCTTCACCATCGCCAACGGCAACTGCGACGCCATCCGCTCCGGCTGGTCCGACATATTCGAGATCTTCAAGAACCTGTTCGCCGACTCGCTGCTGCCATCGTCGATGTTGCAGATGTACGACTTTTTCGACGGCATGGTGCCCATCCCGCTCAAGCCCAAGAAGCTGCCCGGCCCGCCGCCGCAGGACCCGCGCGCCCAGGGCGGCGGCCTCTTTAGCACGCTCTCGTCCTACCTCCTCTCGCCCTCGTACTCGGCGGGCGAGCCGGCGCCCTACGAGGCCACCGAGGAGGACGTCGAGGCCACGCTGTGCACCGTCGACTGCGTGGCGTCGTGCCGCATCGAGGAGCTCTACGATCAGATCCAGCACCTGGCGCCCGAGTCGCTCGTCTACGCCATGAGCGCGCTCAAGGAGCTCGCCGACGGCCTGACGGTCGGGCGCCTCGAGGCCCGCGAGGCGGCGGCCAGCGCGGACGGGACGTCTACGCCGACGCCGGCGACCCATCCGCACAGTGCCGCACTCAACGGTGCCGGCGGCGCCCTCGCCTACGACGCCAAGGTCGTCTTTGCGCTCGAGATGATGGTCTCGATCGCGTCGGGCGCGCGCGAGCAGCTGGGCGACGTGTGGCCGGTGGCCCTCGACCACGTCTCGGCCGTGCTGCGCTCGGCCAAGTCGTACCACCCGACGCTCGTCGAACGCGAGGTGGCGGCGCTGCTGCGGCTGCTCAAGCACGCCGCGCGCGAAGACGACCTGCGCGACCAGCTTTTCCTCTCGCTCGACCTGCTGCGCGACTTGCCGACCGAGGTGAGGGTGGCCGGGTCCAAGCAGCTCCTCGCCGGCCTCAAGGCCATCCTGCGCGAGAACCCGCGCTTCGCACGCTCTCAGACCGAGTGGGGCCTCATCTTTGCCCTGATCGGCGACAATGCCAACGTGCGCAACGCCGATGCTGCCCGCCTCGCGTTCGACGCGGCCAAGGCGGCCACGGTGGGCGAGGACGGCGATCGCGCCGACGTGCTGCTGACGCCCGACAACTTCCTCCAGGCCGTCGCGCTGCTCACCGAGTTTGCCAGCGGCGCCGACACGACGGCGTGGCGCAACATGCTCCTCCGCGAGGCGCCCCATCGCCGCACCACGATCACCGAGAAAAAGGAGATGGCCGAGGTCGAAAAGGTGCAGCAGGAGCGCGGCTGCGAGGCCGTCAAGCTGCTCGAGGGCTTCAAGAACGAGGTGCCGCGGATCATCCGCGAGTCGAAGCTGAGCGAGGATCAGGGTGAGTGCATGGCGCGGGCGTCCGTTGTGGCTGAAATGCGCGCGCAGCGAGCCCGCTGACGCATCGTCCTTCCTGTTTCCTCGCATTGATCGACCGACCGTCGGCCCGGGCCCCATTTTGCGCCTGCCCACGACCACCCACGACAGCCTGGAGGACGTACTGGCCGCCGCTGCTCTACTCGCTGTCTCGGCAGTGGACCAACACGCACGCGGCGGTGCGGCAGTCGTCGATTGTGCTGCTGCAGCGGTGCCTGCTGGCGCCGGAGCTGCTGACGACGTCGACGTCGACGCAGCTGACGCTCCTCTTCCACGACATCCTGTTCCCCATGCTCGAGGAGCTGCTCAAGCCGCAGGTCTACCAGATTGATCCCACAGGCAACCCGGGAGGGATGATGGAGACGCGGATCCGGGCGTGCGCGCTCGTCTGCAAGACGCTGCTCCACCTCATGGTCAAGCTGAGCGAGGGCAGCGAGCGCGAGTTTGAGCAGCTGTGGTGCCGCATCCTCGAGCTCCTCGACCGCATGTTTAGCAGCACCGGCGGCGGCAGCGGCAGCAGCGGCGGCGGGGGCAAGGGTGCGGGTGCGAGGAGGGATCCGTTGACCGAGGCGATCCCCGAGAACCTCAAAAACGTCCTACTCGTCATGAGCGCATCCAACCTGCTCCTGCCGCCGCCGCCGCCGGGGACGAAGGACGACAGGACGACCAACCAGGCGGCGCTGTGGGCCGTCACCTTTGACCGCGTACAGCGCTTCCTGCCCGGACTCATGGAGGATGTCTTCCCACCGCCGCCGCCGACTGTCGACCCGGCGGCATCGGCTGCGCCATCGACGACGGACGAGGCTGGAGCGGCTGCTGGTGCTGGAGGGAGCGGAGAGGATGCACAGGCCCTGCAAGATGGCGGACCCACGGACAGGTCGGACGAGGGTGTACACGTCGACTCCAACGCCACTGCTGCCACCGCCGGCGCCGAGGAGACGACGACGACGACGACGACGACGGCAGACGCCTAGAACGGTGGGACGGCGATCGGTCGGACAGGAGCATAGACCGAGGAGGCGGACGCCGTGCGGCCAACAAGACAAATTGCTGTGCGATCAGACGAGATGGTTTGCTATGCTGTGCTGTGCTGCGCTGCGATGCGCCGCCCTGCGCTCGATTCGCTTGCGCTGGAAGAAAGGTCCACCGAGCAGGCATGTCGACCAACGAACAAGGTGAGTCCAAAGGTGGATGGGGGATGCAGCAGCCTAGTCGCTGCGACAGAGTGTCTCCTCGGCCTGGCCTCTACTCCGTTCCCCCAACGCAGCCGCCATCCCGCAGCATGCCACACCCACAGTAGTGGCGACGGCGGCGATCAGTCCAGGTCCCCCTCTTGCTCCTTTGGCGAGACGACGCCCTTGGACGCCCAGTACTCGCGCCTGGCACGGGCGGTGAGCTTCTTTGGGCTCCTAGCCGCCGGCGGCGCCGCCGCTCCGCCGGGCGCGGGATCGGAAGCGGG
>NW_006920881.1:97047-102790 GCF_000417875.1 Pseudozyma flocculosa PF-1
GCCGCCCCGCGCCCGGCCCCGGCCACGCCTCCGCCGGCGGCAGAAGCGGCGTCGTCGGACGAGTCGTCGACAAAGGTGCTGGGCGCCGTCATGGACAGGTCCTCCATCTCGGCGGCCGGGTCGCCCCGCCGCGCGCCGCGCGCGCCGTTGCGACCTTTGCCGGCGGCGACGTGCGGGCTGCTGTTGTGCGCCGTCTTTCTCCGCTTGGCCGGGGCGGCATTGTAGCGCGAGTCCTCCTCGTCGCTCGTCGAGAGGATCTCGATGACCCCATTGCTGTGGGCGTGCACTGCCGACTGCGATGGCGAGTCGTGCGGGAGGCCCATCAGCGCCTCGCCCCGGCTCTGGCTCGGGTTGGAGCCGCTCGAAAAAGAAAAGCCCTGGCTGGCCGCCAGCTCGGCCTCGTCGACAATGTCGGGCGATGAGGAGCGCGAGGCGCCGTCCGCCGTCGCCGCCGCGGAGCCGTTGGCGCGGCCGTTCTGGTGCTGCTTGTTGGCAGCGCCGCGGATGCTGAGGGTCGTCGATGGCTCGAGGTCGCGATCCGGCGAGCTCGAGATGCTGATGGGGTCCGAGGCGTTGCCGCGACGCTGCGACGAGGCCGCCGACGCCGCCAACCTCTGGGCCTGGCCCTTGATCTTCTTGGGCGAAGGGCCCTGCTGCTGCTGCTGCTGCTGCTGCTGCTGCTGCTGCTGCTGCTGCGCCGCCTTTCCCTTGGGCCCTTTTGGCGCCGAAGCCGAAGCCGATGCCGACGCGTCGGCCCGCATGTAGCGCTCTGCGGGAGGCGGGGATGGCAGGGGCGGGGGGCGTCCGAGGCGATTCTGGAGCGAGCCAGAGTGGTAGAGGTCTTCCATGTCGCTGCGCTGCTTCATCATGGCCTTGGAGACGCCGACAATGCACCCGAGCAGGCTCTTTGGGTCCTTGTCGTCCGGATTGTGGACGACGCCGCGGGCCTCTTCGAGGAGCACGCGGCGCGCGGCGGCGTCCTCGTTTTCCGAGTCGTCGTCGTCATCGTCGTCGCCGTCGCCAAACTTGCGGTGGGTGGGCTGCTTGGCCGTCGCGCGCTCGGCGGCGCCGCGTCCGCGGTGGCAGATGGCGGCCGTGACGATGTCGAAGGCGCCGGAAAAGACGGCGCGGATGTTGAGGATGCCGTAGGAGCCGCGCGAGATGTCGTTGGAGGGGTCGTGCGGGTCCTCGATGCAGAGCATAAACGGCTTGCGCTCGTCCCTCCAGCCGCGGCGGGCCTTGCTAAAGTAGCCGCCCTTGCCGCGGATCGAGATGCCGCAGGTGTCGTAGCCAAAGTTTTTGCCGTAGAGCTCGAGGAACTCGAGGAAGAGGACGCCGAGGTTGCGTGCCGGGTCGATTTCGGCGCGCTGGAGCTTTGGATGGAGCTGGAGGAAGCTGATGACCATGAGGATGACGCTGTAGCTGCCGAGTCCGCCGGAAAAGACCTCGCTCATGCCGCGCTGGACGAGGAGGTGCTTTACGGCCATGACGAGGGGCCGCATGCTGGGCGTCTTTCTGAGCCAGCTGTTTACGTACTTTGCGGCCGAGAGCCCGTTTGTCTGGTTGACCGAGATGTCGACGTGGAGCTTGGCATAGGTGCAGACGAACTTGACGATGGGGACCTTTGCGCGGGCAATGACCTGGACCTGGGTGGCGAGGTTGTGCTGGCGGAGGGTGGAGGCCATGGCGCGGAGGACCGTCTCGCGGGCCTGGTAGTCCATCATGTCGCTGACGACGACGAGGTCGATGTCGCCCTGGGGCAGGTAGAGCTTGGTCTCCTGTGAGCCGAACGAGTAGACCTCTGCGTCGCTCCACCTGCCCTTTATGGCGCGGCGGATGAGGTCGATGACCATGACGCGGGTCTCGTGCTCTGCGTAGGTGGGTGCGAGCCACATGTCGAAGGCCATGAGCTCGCGGTGGAGCATCTCTGCGCCGTTGCGGCATCGGTCCCAGTCGACGTCGGCGGACCAGGGCGTGTACTTTGAGCGGAGCTCCTTTCTCTCCTGGATGCGCTCCTGCTTGGTCTTGCCGTCGTCTCTGCGGTCGTCGATCTTGCGCTTCTTGCCGGCCGCCTGCGATGACGAGGCGACGACGTCGCTGGCGCGCCCCTTGGCATTGCGTTCTTTGCGGGTGGTGGGTTGCGATGGCTGCTGCTGCTGCTGCTGTAGGTCGGTACTGGTGCTGGCAGCAGCAGCGTCGTCGTCGTCGTTGAAGTCAAAGGCGATGAAGTCTTGGCTTCCAAAGGCGGTGGCGGCGGCAGTGGGGGGCTGCTCGACGGCGCTCGCCGAGGTGGAAGCGTGAGCGTTGCCCTGCATTGCGGGCGGGCGGGCAGGCCAGACGAGTCGGTGCAGGCGGCGGCGGCGGCGGCGGCGGCGGCGGTGTGGTTGGTTGGTGGGTGGTGGTTGGAGTGGTGGCGTGGGGGCCCAACATGGTCGAAGCCGCTGGCAGGGGCAGGGCCGCTAGCCTGGCTGGCTGGGGCTGGCCGACTACTGCTGAAAAAAATCCAATTCGTCGGGTGGGGGAGCAGCCATCGATGTCCGATGGCCGAGAATCCAGAAAAACCAACAACGGCGGGCGGCAGGCAAAGAGGCCGTACAGGTGGAGCGGAGGGCCCCAGCCAGCCCCAGCCTCAGCCCCAGCCTAAGCCCCCAGCCCCCAGCCCCAACCCCAGCTCAGCTCGACTTGTCACCCTGCCCCGCTCCTTTGCTACCACCTCGCCACCATCCAGGCCAACTTCGCGAGCCTACACCGCCATCATGCCGCCGGACCGCTCCTCGGGCCCCTCGTCGTACCGCAGCAGTAAGCACGACCCCGCCTCCTACCGGTCCCGCGATCACGAACCCACACGCCGCCGCCGCTCGCCCTCTCCTCCCCCGCACCTCTCCCCAAGGCACCACAGGGATCGCGACCGAGACCGAGACCGAGACCGGGACCGAGATCGTGACCGGCACCGTGACCCTCACCACCACCGCGACAGGGAGCACGACAGGAACACCCACCACCGCGACGGACCACGCGACCATGACCGCTATCGCGACTCGCCCAGAGATGCCGACAGCAGCAGAGCGACTGCCAGATACAGAGCCGCTTGGGATCAGGGCCCTCCCGCCGGCGAGGGCGCAAGCAGGTCATCCAGAGGCTGGGATCAGCCCGCGTCTGCACCTTCGCGAGGGCAACATCCCTACTCCGCCGGCCCTCCCCCTCCCCCTCCCCCTCCTGCTGCTGCCCCAGGCCCGCTCCACAACGGCCATGCATCACCCTCGTCGATGCCGTCGAGGAAACGCTCCAGGTCACCCGAAGGCAGCAGCGCCATTCTGCCACCCGTCGGCCCTGCCTACGGCCTGCCTCCAAGACCCATGACCGCCCTCACCTCGTCATTGCCAGATCGACCAGCCGTCGGCCCGCCGCCACCGCCGCCTCCCGCGCTGCAACCGTCGGCCTCCTCGTCATCCCTCAGACCAGGACCGCCACCTCCTCCGCCAGTGCCTTCCGCTTCCGCCCACTCGACGTCGGGCGACCCGGCCGATGCGGCGGCAGAAGAGGCCAAGCGAGCCAAAAAGGCCCGCCTCGAGGAGTGGAGAAAGAAGCAGGCCGCCAAAAAGGCCCTCGAGGAGGCAAAGGCGCGCGCCCAGTCCATCGCCGGCATCGCCGCACCCACGCCGCCCCGCGCCTCGGACGGCCCCACGACGATCAACGCAAAGGGCCTGCGCGGCCTCTCGCTCCGCCCCAACTTCAACAAGAGCAAGCTCGGCTCCGCCTCGGCCATGGACGACACGGCAGAGCAGCCCGCCAAGCCTCAGCTCAAGCGCTTCACGCTGCCGCCCGTCGACCCGCTACTCAAGCCGGGCGCCGGCGGCAAGGTCGGCACCGGCTCCGACCTCGAGGGCGGCGACAGCGATGACGACGACGACGACGACCAGCAGCAGGATCCCCTCGCCGCCCTCGTCAAGCCGAGCAACGCCATGGACGTCGACGGCGACGACGACGACGAAGAAGAGGACCCGCTCGACGCATTCATGAACACGGTCAAGACCGAGGTCAAGCAGGTCGACGATGAGGACCGCAAGCGCCTCGGCAAGCCCGGAACGAGCAAGCCGCAGGTGCAGGTGCTGGGCGCCGACGAGAGCGACGGCGAGAACGGCGCCGAGGGCGAGGCGGAAAGGGACGAGCTGGATCAGGTCGGCATGGCGGCCGAGGACCTCATCGCCATCGCCGCCAAAAAGGTCAAGAAAAAGGATCTGCCCACCGTCGACCACGCCAAGGTGGACTACGAGCCCTTCCGCAAGGTCTTTTACCACCCGCCCGCCGAAATCGAGGAGATGACCGAGGACCAGGCCGAGCTGCTCCGCATCGAGCTCGACGCCATCTCGGTGCGCGGCAAAGACTGTCCCAAGCCGCTCACCAAGTGGTCGCACTGCGGCCTGCCCGCCAGCTGCCTCGATGTCATCCGTCGGCTGGGCTACACGGCGCCGACGTCGATCCAGAGCCAGGCGATCCCGGCCATCATGTCGGGCCGCGACATCATCGGCGTCGCCAAGACCGGCTCCGGCAAGACGATGGCCTTCCTGCTGCCCATGTTCCGCCACATCAAGGACCAGCGCCCCGTCGAGTCGTCCGAGGGCCCCATTGGCATCGTAATGACGCCGACGCGCGAGCTGGCGGTGCAGATCTACCGCGAGAGCAAGCCGTTCCTCAAGGCGCTCGGCCTGCGCGCCGCGTGCGTCTACGGCGGCGCGCCCATCTCGGAGCAGATCGCCGAGATGAAGAAGACGGCCGAGATTGTCGTCGCCACGCCCGGCCGGCTGATTGACCTGCTCACCGCCAACTCGGGCCGCGTGACCAACCTGCGCCGTGTCACCTACCTCGTCCTCGACGAGGCCGACCGCATGTTTGACATGGGCTTTGAGCCGCAGGTCATGAAGATTGTCAACAACATCCGCCCGGACCGGCAGACGGTGCTCTTCTCGGCCACGTTCCCCAAGCAGATGGAGAGCCTGGCGCGCAAGGTGCTGCGCAACAAGCCCCTCGAGATTGTCGTCGGCGGCCGCAGCGTCGTGGCGGCCGAGATTGAGCAGATTGTCGAGGTGCGCGACGAGGCCACCAAGTTCAACCGCCTGCTCGAGATCCTCGGCGACGTCTACAACCAGGACAAGGACGCACGCACCCTCATCTTTGTCGAGCGCCAGGAGGCTGCCGACGACCTGCTCAAGGACCTCATCCAAAAGGGCTACGTCACCATGTCGCTCCACGGCGGCAAGGACCAGGTGGACCGCGACGAGACCATCTCGGACTTCAAGGCGGGCAACGTGCCCATCGTGACGGCGACGTCGGTCGCCGCCCGCGGCCTCGACGTCAAGCAGCTCAAGCTCGTCATCAACTACGACGTGCCCAACCACCTCGAGGACTACGTGCACCGCGCCGGCAGGACGGGCCGTGCGGGCAACAAGGGCACCTGCATCACGTTCATTACGCCGCAGCAGGACCGGTACGCCAAGGACATCATCTCGGCGCTCAAGGCGAGCAAGGCCGCCGTCCCGCCGGAGCTCGAGGCGCTCGGGGAGAGCTTCAAGGAGAAGCTGGCGGCGGGCAAGGCGCAGGCGGCGGGGTCCGGCTTCGGTGGCAAGGGCCTCGAGCGCCTCGAGACGGACCGCGAAAAGACGCTCAAGGCGCAGCGCAGCGCCTACGGCGAGGGCGGCGACGACGAGGTCAAGATGGCCGACGGTACGGCGGGCGAGGCCGAGGT